>NW_022884420.1:0-26196 GCF_011952205.1 Bombus bifarius | reverse complement strand
CGCATCGACATCTGGCAATCATCTTACTCGAAGAATAGGGTCTGCGTGTGGCGATTTACGGGACAGAGACCGTTGGAATGTTTATTGCCGTGTGTTACAACTATTTCATTTTTAAAGAGAGCTATACAATTACTCCATGTCTTTGTTAGACAAAGCGTTCATCCCGTGACCGCGGCTACGTTCGGCGACTAGCTGTCGCCTCGAGCACAAGCTCACTATCATAACTCTCAAACAATTACAATCGGATTGAATAACTACAATTGTTTAATTCCAGCTATAGTAGACTCTAGGTTACAATGTTGCGAGATTATCCAAAATTCCAAAGGCTCCGGTGTTCTTTCATCTCCGACATATATTACACTCCGAAGACCTCGATAACCCTCTTGTACGCACGCTTGTTGTCAACCGACCCCACCAGATTCTTCTAACAGCTTCGAATCGTCTTTGTCTCAACTGATACCTGGACGCCCTCTGACGCTTACACACACATTCACATGTACAGTGTAAATGTATCATCTACCTAACAGTAGTAAAATTTATTGTACGAATCCAAAATAGTGAGGTTTCAGAGTGCTATAATAAAAAAGATATCGAGCGCTAATTTGGAAAGGTTTTTATGCTGAGGTTTTAGTCCCCCTGTAGGGATTATCCCCGAGTGTATATCAGAGACGGCTATTCCGTTACTATCTGGTTATTGTATCGATAGCTGTGGCATGCAGTATGTTTTGTCCACCCTATTACTGCTTCTCAACATGTGACATTACTGAGCGTGTGACACTAGCGCATCCGATACCAGGCGGGCCCGTCAGCCTCGCGGTAGACGCATCCGATTACGCCATAGGAGCAGTACTACAACAACGCGTAAACGACAAATGGCAGTCGTTAAGATTTGTTACAAAATCCTTGACCTCCGCGCAGCGAAAAAATATAGAGCATATGACCGCAAACTTCTTGCTCTGTACACCGCAGTTAAACGTTTTAGAAACCCCTCATGTGCGCGTTCAATCAATATCTACACAAATGTTCACCGCGACAATTTCGCCATCTTGACTACATTGGACAGTTCACGACCGACATCTGATACATTAAAGGTTTGGACAATAATGTAGCCGACGCTCTATCTCGCATCGAAGCGATAGGGAAATCTGTGGACCATAAAACTCTCGCCGCAGCGCAAGAAAACGACACCGAGCTGCGCAACATCATCAAGTCCGATACATCCGCATTACAATTAAGGAAGATACGTTTTCCTGATTACGACGTATCAGGCGATATTGTACGACCGCTTGTATTGAAACCCTTGCGGCACAGCGTATATAATTCGCTCCATCCGGGACTTTCCCATCCTGGGATACGCGCCACGCAAAACCTGGAGACGACGCATTTCGTCCGACCGTCAATAAACAAAATGGTCGAAACTGGTCACGACAATGCCTGGCAGCCTATGGTCCACGTACCGTCATTCCGGTCCTCAATAAACCTAAGGACCCACCATAAACCTTAACTTTTTAATTTAACGGTTAGCACATGTTTTCAAGTTAATGTGCTTATCCGGAAGGATTTTCTAATCCTATAAGTGTTTCGGTTTATGGCTGGTTCTTAGACAAGTCGTCAGGTTTATTAGACGCTATTAAAAATTACGGAGAGAGCGGGTAGTCACCTAATGGGAAAAACGAATGTTTGTCTAACGACAAAGCTGGTTTTTCCCATGAACAAGGTCACCCATGAGCCACGTTGGTAGGAGGCTTCTTCCTCATACCTTTATGCATTAACGTAGGTTATAATCAAGCCGCATCGTGGACCGTTACCCTCACTTTTCATAACGAAAAGTGTGAACAACGAATCCCCTTCCTTCGTTCAAAAAATACCTACAAACCGAGCTTTCCTCCGTAATTACATGAGAGCGGAAGTTCAGTTAACTCTCCATTCTAACATACCCAACATCTCAAGACTTCGTCGACGACAACATATCTACCAGGACGCGAGCTCTGTCTTTAGATCAATCATCGTCTCTACACTGATTCTCTCATCTAAGAGCAATCCATTTATTCTTCACTTACCTCTTACGCATCGGCGTTATTATCTTGTGTAAAGTTGTTGGAAATACATACTTTATAACCCTGTTAATCGCAGCGTTATACAACCTCAACCACCCCTATTATCTCAATGGAAATCAGGGGATCGATCTGTTCGCGGCATCGATTATTACAATCGTAACGGGAATTTACGACTTCCGTTGACGCATTTCCTAGCAAAAGCGTCTCCCCACGACTGGTCGAAAATACAGTATGCTTGTGCGAATTTCAACAAAATTGCAATGGGTTACAATGGATTACAAAGGGGGAGGGAAGTGCAATGAATTATTACGATAAATTGTAAGGGGTGTGAAGTGGGATGAGGTGATAGGAGAATTGATGTGAGTGGAATAGTATTAAGTGAATATCAGGGTGTATGATACATGGCTCCATCAAGCGGTGGTATTAGGCGGGGGGGGGCGGTGTATCGCTCACACCAATTCCCGGGCCCCTTTCAATCGCAGCCGGGGCGGTCATTGTGGAGGTTTTAGTCGGCTGGAGTCCGGCACTACCACGCCGCTTTTCCCCAGAAGCGACCTGGTGTCAGTGCGGATTTCCTCCACGTTAATAAAAAAAAAAGGGTGTATATTACAAGGGAGTCGACGTGGATTATGATCGAGTGAGTGAGTTACAATATGTTTGGGTATAATTAAATGGTAATATCTTCGCTGAACAAAAATAAATGGAATAATTGGAGGATCTAATGTTAAATGTGAGAGAAACAAGAAGTGTAATGCTCGATAATCGTGGCGTGATGAGTCATAGATGAACAATATCAAAGAATATAAGGCAATAAATTATTGAATTATTGAATTAAAATATGAAGAGGAGTTGGTAAAGTCGAGTATCTATAGAAAATGCAATTACGAATCTCAATTTAAATGATAAAACTTTAAAAGGAAATAAAATTAGAATTGAATTAGGAGAAGCCAGAGTTCAATAAAATATAATAAAGAGTGGTAATATAATGAAGGAGTATTACGTAGAATACTACATAATATAATTGAAGAACTATATAAATATAAAGTTTTAAGAAGAAATTTATTTTCAACCTTAAGTAATTTAAATACAATAGCTTGGGATAAATATGTTTGGAACTATAATGACTCATCAGATAAAGTCAGTTCATAATGGAAAACAGTGAAAGAATTAGAGAGTGGAATTAGAAAGAAAGGAATTAATAGGAAACAGTAGATAATTTAAAAAGTAATAAATTAATGTATATAACGTATTAGTAAATGTTTAATATGCGTGAGTACGTTGTTGTAGATAATTCAAAAGGACGTTGGTTGTTCGCATTTATTGATGAGTTATTATAGCTTCATAACTACAAATTAATTAATTAATTAATTACAAACTATTAAATTAATGGTTAAGAATGGAAAGATTAAAAACGCCTTTAATAACAATAACTCATCACGCTAAGTCTGTTTATCGTGTTTTGTTTTTGTTTTAGTCGTTATTTATTTTACTTTTAATTGAATAACGAGAATGGTTTTGTATTAATTTTCAACGCAACAGTATTTAATATTGGCTTCGAGATGATAATTAATATAATAGATTTAAATGGTGTAAGATTATGAAGTATGATAGAGAATGCAATTGCACACGATGGAACACAATAATACACTAACACTGCCCTTTGGGTGGCTTCGACACGATTAATACCTGCTGGATTGGCACATGAATATTAGTAGATCGATGAATTGAAGAAGATACATGTGGGTGGTAGCATTGGGGCAAGGTGAGGTTTTCTTGTCACTAGGGTCAACTGTGAGTTGATGGGATAGGGGAAATGCAAATGCAAATGCTTATATGCAATGGAGTGTAGGAAGTAGGGCTCACATAATAATTTGAACGACGTGATGAGACGCGCACGTGTCATACGGTTGCCAATAGGTAAGCGGGCCCCTTCTTTAGGGGCTTTATGATACATTAAGGAGTGGTGCCATCTACATGTATGAAGTGAAGTATTATTCAATATGAAATGGTATGTGTCAATCTGGCTAAGTGGGCCACCTGGTGGCAATGGTTAATTAGGAAAGCTTAGTAACATGTACCGAGGGACATCTATGCAGGAGGGCTCGATGTATGCTGTTACAGTGGAAACCTCATGTACCTCCGAATTAAAAAGGGTTTATCCTCCGATGAGCAAGAAAAATCATAATTATTGGCGGAGTGAACAGTCGATGAAGTTAAGAAAGGAGCTGATGACGACGAGAAGAAGAGCTAGAGAGCAATGGCGAGAGGAACTGGAGACGCGGCACAGTGGATTTAGGAGTTGCGGAAAAAGAAGAGGCAGATGAGGAAACTGATTCGAACCAACAAGGAGAAGGGTTGAAAGGAGTTCTGTGCCTCGTTGGGCAGGGATCCATAGCGAAGGGCGTACAGGGCTATCATGACGTAGCTTTTCTTAACGAGACCGAGGGGAAATATAAGTAGAACCCACGGGAGTATTAGTGTCAGCGAGGGCTTGATCACGAAGGAAGCGCTACTGGATGCCGGAGCTGAGATGAACCGGAATAAAGTGGTTGGTGTAGATGGCATACCAGGAACGGTGGTAGAAGAAATTGAAGGTTGCAAAATTACGTGTTGAACAGTGTTATCAACTGAGCACGAAGAAATTCGTTTTTCTTGAAAATGAAGCTTTATATGGAAAGATCTTATTCCACATTTTTCTCTTATTTTTGCACGTCGAATAACTTCCCTCTGCTTAATCGGTAACTAACCAAATTTACATGTTTCAAACAGATTTCCAAGATCAATTTTCTCGAAAACAAAGCCTGTTATTCTTTATATCTTTCTTGTTTTTCTTCGTACAAAACTGTTTTTCGTTTGTTCCTATTACTTGACCGGATCTTATGTTTCACATATTCTAACATACTCTATTCATATAAAAATTCGTAGTATAATAATCGTTACTTTCGATATTAAAATCATTATTAAATATTCGTTTAATTAATCTTAAAATTGTGATACAATCATAAAAAGCTACCAAAAGAATGATGTCTAGATTTTACAAGCATGCCACAAAATATATATGTCGGAGATGAAAGGACACCGGGGCCTTCCTTTGGAATTCATCGGAAAACCCTCAATATTTTAGCCTCTATAACTTAACTCGATTACAATTGTTCGAGATTTGTGATAATGAGCTTGGGCTCGTGGCGACAACCAGTCGCCGAACGTAGCAGCGGTCAAGGGATGAACGCTTTGCCTGACAAAAGTATGAGGTAATAGTATAGTTCTCCTTAAAAAGAAATAGTTGTAGCGGTACTCGACAGTAAATATTCCAACGGTTTCTGTCCCGTGGCTCGCCACACGCAGACCCTATTCTCCGGGTGCGACGATTACCAGACGTCGATGCATCTACACAGTACATGTTCAGCTAGCTTGAGGACCTGTTATAAATCTTAAGATTTAGTTAACTAGTTAAGTTCTTCAAACAGACAAACAGTCTTTATCCTAACAGTCCCTAAATCTCTAACACCTACTGCGGGAAGATACGGGAAATCTGTTTTCCTCAAGGACGACGCTTCCCGCTAGCAACTTTCTCTTGAGGACGGTTAGCATCCTTCTTCAACCATCAATATAGAAATTAACCAATTAACAGCGACGTTCATTTCCCTCACTTTCCTAAGGAAAACTTTCCTTAACGAATCCGATTATCTCGTACCCTTAGTCACACCTCCGCAGCGTCATCGTCACAGAAGGACAGTTCCTCTACGTTCCTTGAGTAGTCATCATCTTAATTTATATCGCGCACTTTGCTCAATCGCCACCTTAACTCATCGTCTATCAGTTGTAACCGAGAATTGCGAATCGTCAAGTGTAATCGCGAGTTCTACGCAAAGTGTCGAAAGAGAGAATTGTTAATAAATATACTGTTTAAATATCTCCGAGTGTTTTTTTTTTTGGCATCTATTACGTCCTACACACTTCAAATTCACAAGACATGATCCGTTAATTTCGTGATTTCCTGTGTCTTCTACGTGACACTATCTTCCATTATTGTGTGGAAGAGAAATCGGATGATATTAATAACTTAAAAAGAAAGAAACAAAATCAAGAGAACATGGTAGTCGCCAAAAGAATAACAATTGAAAAGTTACAAGAAGTACCAAAGATAAAAAACGAAACAGAGAAAAACGAACGTGTGTTGAACGAACAGGAGAAGAAAAGATTAAACTGAAATATACCAAACCTTCCAAACAAGATTTGAGATATGCGCTTAACAATGTTAATAATGGTGACGATAACGAGCGGAAGCCAAGGATATTTGCGTATGGATTTTACTGGGATAACAACCCTGATTTAACTCTCCTCCAGCCTAAAGAGTCATCTAGCGATTGTGAAGAAAAGCCAAAACTGAGAAATAAGAAATTAAGTGCCGCTGAACGTTGAGAACAGAAAACACAGAAGGAACGTGAAGTTCGTCAAAGAGAAGAAGCGCTCGTCAATAACCAGTTATCAAATTCTGTAGATCAGTTCGACAGATTAGTTTTAGCTAATCCAGACAGTTCAATAGTATGGCTACAGTATACGGCATACCGTTTACAAGCAACAGAAATAGAGAAAGTAAGAACAGTCGCGACAAGAGCGGTGTAAACGACTAATTTCAGGGAACAGAAGGAAAAATTAAACGTTTGGAAGGCTTAGTTGAATTTAGAATCGAAATTTGGAATTCCTGACTCATTAAATGATGTTTCTCAAGAGGCAGTGAGGTCTAACGGTTCACTGAAAATATACAGTCACATGTTGGCTGTTCGTGTCGTGGCTGGCAGGCAGATGGAATTAGAAAAAACAATTAATACCATGATTGGGAAGTTTAAACATATTCCCGAGACATGATTTAATAGTGGAGAAGGATTATTAAAAATCGAGGCACATTATGCAGAGAGCATTGCAATCTTTCCCAGTATCCGAACGTAACAAGTACTTTCTCCAGGACACCCCCAAAATTTCATTTATGAAGTAAGCACACTATGAAATTAGAAATATCAACCCTTTTTGGTTATTATTATCGCACAACTTGTCTTTTACATAGTATTTCTTTTCGAAAGCAAATCTTACCATGCAAATAGGCGCAATAATTTATTCTGTGGAACTTAATGAAATATATCGTTTTATTTTAGAATGAACAGTATAAGACAGATCTATCTTCAAAATTCTTCAACAGTCTCTGATTTTTTTGCTTCACAAGCTGCAGGCAACTGATCCTAAACCAGATGGAGGAATCAGCTACACCGGGGCAATAAGCAACGAGGCAACCCACGCGCGACTACATCACGAATCAAGAACATTATATCCAGAGATGAATAAACCATAGACCTATGGTACGATCCATATTTTTATGTCCATAGTCTATGACTACATTTATGAAGAAGTAGACGGTGACCGCGCGGATTTTGATTTAGCTTCTCAATTTTGGCTACTAACTATTAAAAATTTCTAGTTCGTCCAAAAATTCAAATCGTGTCTCTCTTCAAATTGATCGATGATACACTTCATACAGAGCATCACATAAATGAATCGGTAGAGATCTCGAGTCGAAACAATATAAATCTACATTATTTAATGTCTTCATGATGCAGCATGGATTACCTTAAAAAATATGTTTAAGAAGATAGACGCAAAACATAATAACCACGAACGGGAAGTACAAAAACGAAGACTTCTTGGACAAGGGTATTTACCTGGGTACATACAAAACCAAATTGTACAATTTCAGGCACAATTCAAATGTCGCCGAGACCTCTGAAGAAGTCAATAGTGCGGACGTGGTTGTAACGATCGATTAGCTAAAACTACTGCTGCACAATGGAGCAGTTGCGTCCCAAACGTACTAAAAGATTTTTGATTAGACATATTCCTGTTTTTGTCATTACAGAATAATCAATAAAAAGGACGCACTTGAGATCAGAGAAATTGTAAATATGTCAATTTATTATTACTTTTTTCATTTTTATCTGTATCAATATTAATAGTATTTTGTATATGTGGTAGAAAACTTTACATAACTGGACTGTTTTAGGTATTGTGTAATTAAGGTTGTATTTTCAATCAATCGCGGGGAGACGTAATCGCGCGGAAACACATCAGCGGGAGTCGTAAATTCCCGTTACGATTATAATAATCGACGTCGCGAATAGATCGATCTCCTGATTTCCGTTAAGATAATAGAGGTGGTTGAGGTGATATAGCGCTGCGATTAACAGGATTATAAACTATATATTTTCAACAAATTGATACAACGAACTTACGCCGTTGCGTATGATATATGTCGTAGACGACGATTTGGCGTATGAAGATGCGATACACATGCACAGTATTCTTTGGTAATACAGCAAGGCCCTTACAGTTGAGTTTCTTGTTGTAGTTGACGTAGCAATAGAGGAGACTGATGTTCCGATCTCATGCAATTACGGAGGAAAGCTCGGTGTGGGTGTGTTTTCTTGAACGAAGAAAGCGGATTCGTTTCTCACACTTTTCGTTAATAAGGTGAGAGTAACGATATGTGATGCCTATTGGTTTCAGTCATGTTAATGAGTGGTGAGAGGAGACGGAAACCTCCTACCAACCTTGCTAGGGGGTGTCATTGTTTACAAAAAATCCGGAAAAAGCCGGATTTTCCGTTAGATAAATATCCACTTTTTCCGTTAGGTCACTGCCCGCAGTCTCCGTAATTTTTAAGAGCGCCTAATAAGCCTAAGGACCTTTCCAATAACCCTCTATAAACCGAAAACCTTTCTAGGCTTAAAAAGTCCTCCAGGACAAAAGGATTAACTTAAAACATGTGTTAAAATAATGACGTTAAAAAGTTAAAGTTTTATGGTGGGGCCTTAGATTTATTGAGGGCCTGTTTAATGGTGCTTGGGTTTTGACGGTCCGACAATGAAGGACGTCGCACGGATCATTTGCGCCACGTAACATAGGTTTTGCTCACGTGATGTAATGAAATATGTGTCAAAATGTTTTATTATTTTTAATCATTTTGTACACTGCTTCTCTACATATTCTACAGCCATTTCTTGAACACGAGTCATGTCTTCCTCAGTACCATGCTGCTCTTCAAAATTTTTTTTATTATTTATTTATTTAAATTTTTACAATTTGTCCAGTAGGACATTTGGTAAAATATTATAGCGGTATACTAATATAACATGTGGGTGGCTACCCCCAGCGGGGTACCATTATCGTGTTTGTTAGGTTATGTCCTTGTGAGATCTGTTAGGTGTTTCCTTTTTAATCTTCTTTTTATGCTTGATGTGTCGACCGTTTCCGCTGCCAGCCGGTTTGGGTGCGTTGTATTTGTTTGGGTATTCTTTCTCTGTACCTTCTTGCACTTCTGTTAATCTCCTCCTTGACCATTGGTATTCCCAGGTCTTTCCGAATGTTCTCGTTTCTAACGTACCATGGCGCGTTTACTATTGTTCTGAGTATTTTAGATTGCGTTGCCTCTATTTTGGTTATATGGCTCATTGCTGCTGTTCCCCATAGTGCTATTCCGTACGTCCAGATTGATTTTATGACCATTTTATATATTTTTAGTTTGTTTTCTATGCTTAGTTTGGATTTTCGACTTGTTAGCCAGTACATTTGTCTCCTTGCCATCTGTATTTTGTCTGTTGTTGCTTTAATATGCTGTTTCCATGTGAGTCGTGTATCTAAGTGGAGTCTTAAGTATTTGACTTGCCTTGTTTGTATTATGTGTGTGCCATTTAGTACAATGTTTGGTGGTTTCTGTTTTCGCAGTGTGAATGTAATATGGTTGCATTTATCGGGGTTTGCTTTTATTTGTTTATCTTGCAGCCACTTTTCTATTTTTGTGATATGTTCTTGTAGTAATTTGACTGCTGTTTCTGGGTTAGTGTGCCTGACTAGTACAGCTGTGTCGTCCGTGAGTGTCAGTATTTTGCTATTGGTAGTTGTTGGTATGTTTTGTGTATAGTATTGATCCTAAGACGCTTCCTCGCGGAACCC
Organism: Bombus bifarius; assembly: GCF_011952205.1. NCBI lineage: Eukaryota > Metazoa > Arthropoda > Insecta > Hymenoptera > Apidae > Bombus > Bombus bifarius. The sequence goes on along the minus strand of NW_022884420.1, from coordinate 16,138 downwards.
CTGCCTTTATGTCTTTAACTTCAGAGTATGTGCCCTTGATTTTTATTACGAAGGTTCTGCTGCTTAAGTAAGATTTTATTAATTGGTATATTTGCTCCGGAAATTGTTTCCTGATTGTTTGTAGTAGGCTTTCGTGGTTTATTTTGTCAAATGCTTTATCTATGTCCATAGAGAGGGCTGTACAGTATTGTTTGTTTTCTAATGCTAGTATTATTTCTTTAATGAGCCTGTGCATTTGCTCTATAGTGGAGTGTATGTTTCTGAATCGAAATTGGTGATCTGGTATTAATTTTTCCTTCTATATTATTGGTTTTATGCGGTTGCATATTATTTCCTCTGGTATTTTGGAAAACACAGGAAGTAATGATATTGGTCTGTAAGATGCAGTTTGGTGTGGTTCTTTGCCTGGTTTAGGTAACATTATGTCCTGTGCTAGTTTCCACAGTTTAGGAAAGTATTGGATTCTTAGTATTTGACTTGCCTTGTTTGTATTATGTGTGTGCCATTTAGTACAATGTTTGGTGGTTTCTGTTTTCGCAGTGTGAATGTAATATGGTTGCATTTATCGGGGTTTGCTTTAATTTGTTTTGCTTGAAGCCACTTTTCTATTTTTGCGATATGTTCTTGTAGTAGTGTAACTGCTGTTGCAGGGTTAGTGTGCCTGACTAGTACAGCTGTGTCATCCGCGAATGTCAGTATTTTGCTATTGTTAGTTGTTGGTATGTTGGCCGTGTATGATGTGTATAAAATTGGTCCTAGGACGCTTCCTTGCGGAACTCCTGCCTTGATTTCTTTAACTTCAGAGTATGTGTCTTTGATTTTTACTATGAAGCTTCTTAAGTATGATTTGATTAATTGGTATCTCTGCTCCGGGAACTGTTTCCTGATTGATTGAAGTAGGCTAGTGTGGTTTATTTTATCGAATGTTTTTTCGATATCCATAAAGAGTGCCGTGCAGTATTGTTTTGTTTCCAGCGCCTGTAAGATTTCATTGACGAGTCTGTGCGCTGGTTCTATTGTGGAGTGTTTGTTTCTGAATCCGAATTGGTGATCCGGTATTAGCTGATTCTTCTCTATTATGGGGTTTATCCCCAAATAGTAAACTATTTTCTCTAGTATCTTAGAGAACATCGGAAGTAGTGAGATTGGTCGGTAGGATTTGATTTCGTGTGGGTCCTTGCCTGGTTTGGGTATCATTATGATTTGTGCCAGTTTCCAAGTTTTTGAAAAGTATTGTATTCTTAGTATTGCGTTAACTATTATTGTGATTTGTCTTATTGCTTTTGGCGGAAGGTTTTTTAAGATTTTGCCTTTAATTAGGTCGATTCCTGGTGCTTAATTATTTTTTGTTTTCTCAATTATGTTTCTGATTTCTTGTGCTGTTGCTTTGGGTATGGTGTAGTGATTGTCAGTTGGTGTACTAGTAGTTAGCGCGTCCTCGTCCGTATGGCTATTGTGGTTGCTGTTGTTGATATTGTGTGGGGTGAATGTGTTGCATAGGTGGTTGGAAAATTCTTCAGCTTGCTCTTCGTTGCTTCTTGCCCATTCTTCTGGTTGCTGGTACCAGTTTTATTGTCTTCTTTATTTTTTTTGTGGCTTTCCATAGGGAGTAGTTGTAGTTCTCGTGAGCAGATAGTGACTCGATGAACTTTGTGAACTCGTTGTTATTGTGCTCTTTTATTTTGTCTTTTATTTCTTTTGTGAGTTTGTTTAGGTGTTTTTTGTTTTCTTTTGTTCTTTGTTTTTGCCATTTTGCTTTCGCTTTTCTTTTTTCTCTAATTTTTTCGAGGATGTCTAGTGGAACTGTTTTTGTTTGTCTGTTGGTTGTTTCAGGTATAGTGGTTGCCCTTGCTGCTTCTTGGATAGTTTCTGTGAATGTTGTTACTGCTTGATCGATGTGTTCAGGTGTTTTCAGTGGGATGTTGCAGCTGATTTTGCTCTCTATTATTTCTTTGAATATTTGCCATTTGGTGGTTTTATTGCATAGCTTCTCTGTGCTGCTGTAAAGTATTGGTTTGTTTCTGTATTCAATTATTATGGGCGTATGGTCGGAGGTAAGCTCGAGGCTGGGTGCTATGTTTAGTTTATTTGCGTTTAGTCCCTTTGTAACTGCAAAGTCTAGCAGGTCAGGTATTTTGCTCAGGTCTGTCGGCCAGTATGTCGGTCTTCCTGTGGATAATATACTGAGGTTATTGTTTCTAATGTATTTTTCCAAGGTTCTACCTCGAGGTGTAGTGATTCTTGATCCCCATAGTGTGTGCTTTGAATTGTAGTCTCCCGCTGCAATATACTTGTCACCTAAGTGTCGAAAGTACTCTTCCCACATTTGCGTTGTAGTTTTGTGTCGCGGCGGTACGTATACTGCTGACAACTGCAGTTGGTTGCTGTTAGTCTGTACGGTAACGGTGGTTGCTTGTATATGTTCCTTACTGACCTGACTGTGTAGGTGATGTTTAATGTTTTTTATTACTACTGCCATCCCTCCGTGTGCTTTCCCTGGAGGATGCTTGGTGTCGCATATGGTGTAGTGCGGTATTTTTATATAGCTTTTCATTGTGAGGTGTGTTTCTGAAACGAGTAGTATATCGATGTTGTTGCTATACAGGAATGTTTTAGTTTCTAGGGCCCTTTGTTGTAGGCCGTTAGAGTTCCAGGTTGCTATTTTAAGCGTGTCTATTTTTATTTTTTGCTCATCACGTTAGTAAGTAATTGTAACATGTCTGTTATCTGCTGTGTTTGCTGTCTGAGGAGTTCGTTTTGTTCGCTTATCATTTTTGTGAGTATTTCGGTGTTTTTTATGGAATGTTTTATTAACTCTTTGATTTCTGTAGCGTCGTTGCTGTGGTTGTTCTATTCTTGATTATCTAGGGGTGACGACCGGTTGACTATTTGCGCGTAGCTTCGGTTTTTGACGGTATTGGTGTTAGTGTGGTTATTGTTCATTACATGCTGTGTATTTGGTGCTGACATAGATTCTGTGTTGTCTTGTTGCGTGTGGAAATTGTTGTGTGTCCTGTTTCGAATCGGCGGGAAGAGTTTGCTTTGTAGTTGTTTTCTGACTACGCAGCCTTTGTAGCTGGCTTGTGTTCGCCGGGCTTCTGTTGCAGTAGTTTTTTGTGTGTCCGTATTGTTGACACCGCATGCATTGTGGTATATCTTTTCTATGTCTGGGTGGCTCGACTGTGATTATTGTGTTTGAGATTTTTTTAATTTCAAATTTTTCTTTGTTGTTGCTTTTCGGTTCTAACTCTATTAGGAATAGCGGTAGTGGTTGCTTAGTGTCAAATCTGGCTAAATTGTTGATCGTTCTTACCTGGTGTCCAATCTTGGCCAATTCCTCGCATATTTTGTTTGTATTTGTTTTGGAGTGTAAACCTCTGATTACTGCTTTGCAGCTCTTGTCGGATTTGGGTTGGTAAGTGTGATACCCAGCGTTTTCTTCCTTTAGCGCTTTAGTTACTTTTCTGTAGGTTTCTGGGGTATTAGTTTGTACTTTTACCTGGTCCAGTTTGAGCTGTTTGATAGTGCAGTTTTCTTTTCCTGCCGTGCTGTTTAGCAGATCAATGAGGGGGTCTATTATTTTTGCGTCTATGTAGATTGGTGGTGGCTTGGGAGTGTGTGTTCTTGGTTTTTCTGTAGGGTCTGTGTCCATCTCTTCTGTCAGTGAGCTGAAGGAGTTTTGTGTAGGAATTTCTTGTAGCCATTGTTGACTTTCTGTTTCTGTGGTCCTCCTATCGTTTGTGTTTGTGTTTATTTTTCTTTTTTTGCTGGGAGTTACAGTTCTCCAACTTTCGTTATGTTGTGGTAGGTCCTTGTTAATATTGCTCTTTACGTCGTCTTCTTGTATTATTTCCATTTCTATTTCTTTTGTATTTGCGCAGTCCTGTACTTCTCTTGTTTTAATTGGGCTCTGTTGGTCTACTGCCCTGCTTATAGTGTATGTTTCTCCTTTGTTTAGTATTCTTATTGATGGTACTTTTTCCATCCTCGATTGGTTCTGTTGCTCTACTCTTGTCGCACAATGTCTGAGGCACTATGTTTTACGTACGCATAGCTCGACTGCTCGGGCAGAACTCGTTCTTCAAAATTGATGAACTTTTTAAAGAGGATCTTTACCTTTCTAGGCGGTAATGCCTGAACAACTGCTCTCTCTAGAACTTTCCTGTAAATACAAATTATTAGAAGATAAATTCTGTATGAAATTAAAAAGACAAAATATAGTTGAAAAAATATTTTTACCTTGCTATATCAGTATCATTAGATTTAACTAAAGAATCAACATAACAAGACCATATATCCACCTGTTTCGGATAAGAACTTAGAATTTGCTCAAACAGAGTTACTGCTCTCTCTTTATTTCTGTAGTGTACATACGTTCAGATGCTGGCAAAGATTGGAATGCTCTCTGCATAATATGCCTCGATTTGTCCCTCAAACCCATTTTTAGCAACCCTTCTCCACAATTAAATCACATCTCGGGAATACAGTTAAATTTTCCAATCATGATATTAATTGTTTTCTCTAGTTCCATCTGCCTGCTAGCCTCGACATGAACAGTCAACATGTGACTGTATACTTTCAGTGAATCGTTAGACTTCACTGCCTCTTGAAAAACATCATTCAGTGCTTTAGGAAATCCGAATTTAGACTCCAAATTCAACCAAGCCTTCCAAACGTTTAATTTTTCCTTCTGTTCCCTGAAATTAATCGTTTTCACCGCTCTTCTTGCAACTGCTCTTGCTTTCTCGATTTCTGTTGTTTGTAAATGATATTCCATATACTGTAACCATATTATTGAACTGTCTAGACTAGCTAAAACTAATCTGTCGAACTGATGTACAGAATTTGGTAACTGGTTATTGGCGAGTGCTTCTTCTCTTTGACGTATTTCACGTTTCTCCTGTCTTTTTTGTTCTCGACGTTCAGCGGCACATAATTTCTTATTTCTCAGATTTGGTTTTTCTTCTACTTCATCTTCACTATCGCAAGATGACTCTTTATCCTGAAGGAGAGTTGAGTCAGCATATTTCAAATCTTCTTCGGAAGCTTTGGTATCTTCCAGTTTAATCTTTTCTTCTCCTGTTTGTTCAACACACATTCTCTTTGAATATTCCTTTTCTAAATCTTTCTCTGGTTTTTCTCTGTTTCGTTTCCCTTTGTTTTTCATGTTTCGTCTTCCCGTAACTTTTCAATTTTTATTTTTTTGGCGAGTGCCACGTACTCTTGATTTTGCTTCTTTCTTTTTAAGTTATTATTATCATCCGATTTCTCTCTCACACAACACTTCTTTTCAAATGCAGATTTTATGACGCTGAGAGGCATAATATCGGATTTTTTGAAATTTAATGAGGTGTAACATTTAATTTTAGAATGAATAGTATAAGGTGTTAGATCTGGCAGTAAACTATTTATGTGACGACGTACAGGTATCGCAGCTAAAGTTCCGTTGCCAATACCTTGAAGGAGCATCAGGATAAACCAATTTGTCACCATTAAGATTCTACCACGTAGCAATTTACCGTCAGGAAATTGTATTTGCTTATTTTGTTTGGCACTTATTTTGGCACTTATGCATTATTAACGATAACGTGGTCGATTGGACAAGCTCGTGTACGTAATTTTTCCATATAATCGTCCCAGAAATTTTGTCCCCTATTTTTTTATTCTCAGAGTAATGATTCTTAGACACTATACCTAGCAAGTTATTCTGCAATTGAACAACCAACCAATCAGGCGTAATTTTTTCAATCTCTCCAGTAACTCTCTGCCCTAATTTGACAGATGCAATGGGTCTGTTTTTGTAATATGAATTCCTTGAAAGTTCTACTAATTTATTAAAATACAGGATCAATGGATTCAATGTATATTTTCTTTAGCGGTAATGTTAGTCTTAATTGTTGTTCTTTCCTGTTAATAGAAAATATTTTTGCCAATAAAATTTGGTTTGTGTGCAGTAGATTAAAATTACTAACGTTACTATGGGACACATATCCAAATGGCGTATATTCTGCAACTGGAAAAATAAGTCTTATACCAGTCTTATACCCATATCCTTGATCGTACAAGGTATACAGTCTCCTATTTTCAGTTTTTCAAAATTCCTGTACCTTCCTTGAGTTGCAAAAGTCCTAGTTAAAATTAAATTAGGTACTGTAGCAAATAGAAGAGCTGAAAGTGTATGACCAGAAACATATTTTGATGCTAGTAGAGCTGCAATCTCCATACAAGGTGACATGTGACCATCTAGTAAAAATCCTGTACTAACAGTTTGTCCTTTATATCTACTGACTCTTAAATATAATCCCTGAGCGGATGATTCTATTATTGTGCCCTCTACTTCTTCACCAATATCGAATGTTGCTTCTTCAACTTTTATGTCTTGATTAGCCACATTTAGAACTACTTTTCCCGAATCTGTGTTCACTGTTTGAATTTTTACCAAAATTGTTTGTCCAGCTGAATAGTTTCAATTTACGTTAGATGTTTCCAGCTCGAGGGCAGTATGTGGAATCCAACCTTTGACATCCCCGAAAAACTTTACCAATATTCCACGCTTATGTATTTGAACGATAGTTGCGTGGTGTTTCGAGTCAATTTTCGCGTCTTGTATGTTTCCTAAAATGGGCAAGTCACTCGTTATTAAAGACCTTTTCAAAGTGAGATATACTTTTTTCGGCCTATATAAAGGAACAAGACTCTTGCTTCTACTTCTTTGTCGACTTTCAGCTTTTGTAAGGGACTTAGATCTTCGTCAGATATATGATCTGGTGGAATTTGAACATTAAATTTACCAAGTTGTACATTAACGAAATCATTCAGTTTATCAATATTTGTAATCTTTACATTTACCACGTCGCCAGGTTTAAATGTTATATAGTAAATGACAACGTACATATTTTATAAACTGGCACATACAATCGTTTAGTGTAATGGTCGGGGTATCTACGTGTACTCTCTAAGTCACAAGTTAAGTAATTGCGAAGGCATATTAAGTTGAGTTATAAGTTTCAATTCCAACGAAGTAAGAACCTAATCCTTCTCATTCGCGCAGGCGAGAGAGCGGGAATCAAAGACTAATGTAAAATAATGCCTAGCATAATGCTAATACCACGTACCATATAGTTGCTGAAACTTTTATGCTTCATACATAGACATAAACATAAATTGTTTCAATATAAATATTAATAATAAATATTAATTGAATGAATATAGATAACAATGACCACTATAGGTTTCATATATGAAGTATTAGACCGAACGAGGTATGAAATATACAAGATATAGTACTCCTTATAACATTTATAATAAAACAATCGTCTGCTCAGATTTAATTTTTTCAATTTATAAAAATATGAATTTACACAAACACTCGCACTTTACTTATCATTACTTCCACAACAACGTTCTCTTTCTAAAGTTCAGATTTTCGTAACTGCAGATAAACGTGACACCCACATAGGCACGCATCATTTTTTTGTATTCTGCTACAATAGCACTTGCTACAGTTCTGCTCGTAAAGAAATCTGACAGGCGTGTAATAGACAAAAAATCATTTATCAATAAGAGGAAGCAGTCGCGAGCGAGTCAGTTATAATTCGAGTTTCACGAGTTATTAACGGTAATTAACGGAGTTATACGAGTTATCGAGTCATATGCGAGCAATCATACACTGTTTTTACGAATACGTTTGTACGAGCGTCTCTCGACAGTACTTATATTTGTCGGAGATGAAAGAACACCGGAGCTTTTGGAATTTTGGATAATCCCGCAACATTATAACCTAGAGTCTACTATAGCTGTAATTAAACAATTGTAGTTGTTCAATCCGATTGTAATTGTTCGAGATTAGTGATAGCGAGCTTTGGCTCGAGGCGACAGTCCGTCGCCTAACGTAGTCGCGGCCAAGGGATGAACGCTTTGTCTAACAAAGGTATGGAGTAATTCTATAGCCCTCCTTAAAAGAAATATTCGTGGCGACACGCGACAGTAAACATTCCAACGGTTTCCGTCCCGTGGCTCGCCACACGCAGACCCTATTCTTCGAGTAAGATGATTGCCAGATGTCGATGCGTCTCCGCAGTACATGTTCGGCTAGCCCGAGGGCCCGTAATAAATCTTAAGGTTTAGTTAACTAAAGTCCTTCAAACAGACAAACAGTCTTTGTCCCAGCTACGGGAAGATAGGGGAGACATATTTTTTAACGAACGGCGTCTCCCACTAGCAACTTTCCCTCGAGGGCGGCTAGCATCTTTTTCTAACCACCGATATGGAGATTGACCAATTAGCAGCAACGTCAATTTCCCTTACTTCCTAAACGAAGGCTTTCCTCGACGAATCCGATGATCTCGTGTCCTTAGACACACCCCAGTATAGTTTTCCTCTGTGGAATAATCGGGACGGGACGCGCATTCTTTGACGCGCTCCCGTCGACTAAAGAGTAACGTCTTTACGCTCAGCAATTATCGTTTACGAGTCAGACTTAGATTCAGCGAGAACGCCTATCTGTCATCCCGTTGACCGCGGATTCGTTATTGAACCTGAGATCACTGCCACTCGTGTCGCGAACGTCTCACCGCCGTGATAGATTGTCAAACCTGTGTTATTCATACCTGTGTCAATAAATCGTATCTTCGTTACACCGCAACGATGGCTACCTTCAACGAAGACTCCTCAAACACCGACAACCCTATCCCCCCTGCTTCTCCGACATATAATTAATTAAAAAGGGGGAAATATAATTCTGTAATATCGTAGAATAGCTTTGATTGAAGATCGGCTGAAATTAGAAAACACCGTGTACGTCGTCTTTTTGTAGTTTGTTTACATCCAAGAGCGCCTAGTAACAGTGACGCGAGAAAAGATAAACAGCGTCAAAACAGAAGTACGGTTTCATATTTCAAGGAGTGGCAATCGAGAGGCCAGAGCATGTGAGCCAGAAAGTGTGTGCGTGTGCGTGTGCGTGTGCGTGTGCGTGTGCGTGTGCGTGTGTGCGTGTGTGTGTGTGTGTGAGAGGACGAGAGCAAGAGCGAGCACGACCGAGCAGGAATGCATTGGCGAGGGTCAGAGTTGATCGAGACGTCGAAGCATAGAGTCGTTAGAATTGTCGAGTGTTAGAGTTGCTAGTGAGAGAGAGAGAGAGAGAGAGAGAGAGAGTTACCAAATATAAAAAATACGAGCGTTGCATTTAGTTTTCCTGTTAATCAAACATCGTTTCTCTGTCTAACTAATATCTGTATTTTCAATCCATTATTAATAAATTATAATTAATCGGACAAAATTACACCTTTAATATATTCCGATATTACATTACCGTGATGTAATATTTATCATGCTTATTTTGTACGTAAAACGAATCGTTGGAATATTCCCGAAGCTAACGAAGCATTTCCCAAAAGTTAAACCGAAGAAATTAACGCGAATAGTTAAGTGAAACTTTTCCATTAACTTGCTGACCAACCGGCAAATAAAAAATCATAAAAATTGTTTCAATGTGTTGAGGTCACGCATAACTTCTTTTTTCATTGACGATTACCAAACAGGTAAAATTTCGAAATTGGACGAAGGCCACGTGACCAGATCGTATTGGAATTTGAAGTGCATGGAAAAAGACAACTCGAAGTACAAACCTTGAGCTGTACTACTCGAAGTACAAACGTGAACTAATGGATGCAGAAAAGCAATTAACGCCAAACATCCGAACAGCATCTTGGAGCCCGTCATTGTTCTGAAATAAAAGAAGTGACGAACTAAAAAGACGCAGGACTAATAATAATAAAGGAAACTTAGTTCGTATTATAAATTGAATTTACATCAGAAAAGAAGCACGATCAAGCGAAACAGATCGTAGAAATGACAAATATCATCGATATACGTTTCAGTGTAATTTCACTTTTGAAAATTATTTAGTTTAATACGATCGTATTCATCGCTCTGAAACTTTCATTGTGCTGCAATTTGTGCTGCGTCTTTTTAATTTCTCTATCTTTCTGTGTTTTCGGAAAAATTACTTGAAAGATTAAGAATTGCTTGCCTTATTTTATTTTCGATTAGTTAGGATTTGATTATTCCAGGTAAGCTTTATTATTTATAACAGGTTTTATCACTTGTTTATTATTTAGGAGTTTGTTATTTTAGGATTAGTACCTTTTAGGATTTCTTATCCTTCGAGTTTCTGTTTCAGATATCTAGGTCTATTTCAAGATGTTTTATTACATTAGGATTATTTATTCGATTAAGATAATTTAAGAGTTTCACAATGTACAAAGAAATAATCGCGTGAAATTTAGATTTATGCTTTAAACGTATTAAACACGCGGTAATTTCAATTTCTATAGCCTCGAACGTGTTCTGATTAGTTGTGTCATTGTCTGTGACATTGAAATCACAAAAATCCATTGCAAGTGTGCTGTCATGCAATGTGGATGTAATTGGGTTTTTTGGGTATTTCATGTATCATCTGATTTGTACAGTACTATTTTAACGCAAGGACAGGAAAGTTATTATATATTTCCCGTCCATTATTTGAATCGTTGTGAAGTGTAACGAATTATATTCGATTCGAGGAGATGTTAATGAATTACCCATTTCATATGTAATTACATGGAAATAAAAATCATTGCAAAAATAATTGATCTAATGACAACGGAATTTCCAATATTTTTTTGTTTCGTCACGTCTTTTTCATAATATATCTTTTATAGGTACGTGATTTATTAATCGTTCGAATGGAAATAATTATTCGTATAATATTCAAATGATTCTAGCCATAAAATAAATTAAAACGATACCTGTCAATGATATGCAATCTGCGTATGACGTCAACTTCGATCTATGCTTATACAAGAAATTTTATCAATCAATGACTAGATATACAATAATCAAATATTATAAAATTTCCTGAAAACCTTTAGGTGTTAATATTAAGGTGTTAATATCTGTAGTATCGTGGACGAAAGGCCTGGGAAATATCGGACGAACTATGAACAGTGTCGCGAGAGCCGAGGCGCCGTCGGGCCCATCAATGTGTCATCGGTCTTTTCAAGTGCATAGTTTCGTGGAAAAGACCTACGTGACCCTGGCCACGAGCGTCTGCAGAACACGTGTGCGGTGGGCCTAGGAAAAGGGCAATAGAATGCGACAACAGTTAGTCGAAAAGCAGAGCGCGAGTCGAGAAACAGTGTACGAGTCGAGAAACAGAGTGCGAGTCGAGAAGCCGAGTGCGAGTCGAGCGGAGACGGAGGTTGCGAGTGGCGTTGCCGAGAGAGTGTGGATTGCGCTGTGTTCTGTACGTTTGGTATGAATAGTTCAAGTTAAGCCACAATCGTCTTTTCTGTCTGATTAACATCTCTATTGTCCACTTTTGTAAACATATTACATCACGATATTACATATCTTTAATATTTGCAAGTTATTGTTTAGCGCTAATTAGTTAGAATGTAACAAGTGGTGTACCAGAATTGAGATAATTAAGCCACACGAACAATCTTATTTAGATCTTTTTAATTTTTTAATTCTCTTTTGCTCTAATACTTCGTAAAATTAATCTTCATTAGCTACTACACTTCATAGAATAACAAGAGATAATTTTTCTTATATAACGTTTCATTCATAAAATCTATCATTAAAGTACATCTTCATAAAAATATCATTCCATACTAACGGTATATTTGGTGTCATACGAGATAACAGTTACCAGTGATGACATATGTAACTTTATAAAGATATCTCGTTTTATTATATATTAAAAGAATGTACTCATTGCTGCTATATTTCAGATGAAAAAAAAGGAGGCAATGATTTTACAGTAAAATCGTTCGTTTACAACTGATTCATTTACATTTCATGATAATACTGTGCATTCTGAATATGCTATGATTTGGTTTAAAATAATAAATAGTCCATTCTTGCATACTATTGCTCCAGCTTTACTTGTATTTTCGATATTGGTATAAATAGAAAGACAATTAATGTCGTTCGAGTCTATTTTTGGATCATTTATATTACGTTTAATCCATATAGTTATTATATGAGACATAGTATCGTAAAATTTGGAAGAATAAAACGTTCGTACAGGATGTACATTTTATAAGAACTCCAACAAATCTGCGTGTGCACCTAAAATACAAACTGATAGTGATTGTTCATAAGTTTATATACATTATCTAATGTCAATCGAAGGTATCAATTCTTTTTCTCCATAAGAGTACTTTTTCATTTATATGTGTTCAAAAATACACGTGTTCAACCGTGAAGCATATGTCACCTACAACGAAAAAGAGTTTTCCTATACTTAATATTTCCTTTATATACCTATGAAAGTCTATTCTTCGCGTAGTATGAAATTATGAATAAATCTGGAATATTGTTCAATCTGAAAAGAAAAATAACTTATTGACATCATTCATTGATACGAGATTCAGAATGTTTGTTTTGTCTTGCAGAGAAAGAAGGCAGCCCTTTCTTTTAATGTGAAATAGAAAGCGAAAATTTGAAAACAGATTTTTTGGAAATTTACTTGCAAATATCGTTTTCAATATCGTGATTTTCTTCCCAATGGTACTGTACTTTCAAATTTTCCAGTATCCCTCTAAAAACAAAAAGTCGAACCTCGTTATTATTAACGTAGGCATTATAAGGAAGAGAAGTATTAGAAAGCAGCTCCTTTTTATTATGGATTTCTTTATAATCATGTAAATAAGAAATTCCGGAAATTTTTTCCTCAAGAATTTAATTCTTGTGTTTTGATTGATAATTATTACACTGCATACTAACTTTTCGAATACTGTTCGCGTCTAACAATTTCCTAATAATAACTACTTCAAAATTACATATGTTCTTGCACGAATTCAAAAGTACGTATGATACAATTACAATTGATTCTAAAATAATAATTATTTAAAGATATTAAGATACTAATTAAACGTTTCACTATATTTCAAAATCTGGAACAACAAATTTTTATTTATAAAAAATGAAACTGTGTTTATATATTCTTTGTCATGATGCTATTTCTTATTACCATGTCGACATTTTTTAAAATTCATTTTGTTATCTCTACGCAATATGAAAATTCATATACTGCTTAATATTTTTTACATATTATCCATCCACCGCATGATATCTCCTGAAAAATAAAAATATTAATGTTATATTATTACAATGCTTCTTAAATTTCAATTTTTGACAAATTTGAAATCCAATATATTTTGCACAATTGTTATTTATCAAAAAATTCTAAGTTAGTAACTTTCTTTTCAAATGGCAAATAACATATACTTTGACTTACCTGTAAGTTTTTGTTCCTAATCATCATTTCCTCTTATAGAACATCATTATTGATCTTATAATTACTACCGGTGTCATAGATATTGTAGTGGCTACAACTGAATTAATAGAAAATGATAAATAACTGTGTATAACACTAACACATAACTGTGTATAACAATGACACATAACTTTTACTTACATATCAGTCGATAAGGGATTACTGTGATATCCTGTTGATGTTTCTTAAGGCACTTGATTAGGTGTGATACGGTATCATTCCTTATGGTATACTGTAGATAAGTATTTTAGAAAATGACAAGAATAAATCTAAATTATTCAGAGGTTCCAGTTTCGACTTAGACATAAATACAGGACCATTCGCAAAGAAGAAAGGGTGCGTTTCTACAGCCTCGTTATAGTAACCATGAATACCAATCTCTGAATTACTGGTTACTAAACATAAATATCCTATAAAATTTAATATATTTCTTTAATTTTTAATACATACATGAGTTAGTAGTTCTAAATTATGAATCATCCTACCTGTGATATTACACTTTTCCTTATAATATCATCACTCAAGTGAACAACATTAAGATCATGTAAACCATGTCATCCTATCTTACTGTGAAGATACTTAGTTATGTTATCTAACATTATAAAAATATCATCAAATTCAAGTCCTTTTATTCACATCACATGGCCACGACGATCTGGTTCTTCGTTATATAATGTTCTAAAATTTGTCGTACATATAGGATGTATAAACCGTGATATCAAGGTATCAGTTCTTCCTTCCCAAGGGACAGTTTCATTAAAATTCTGATAGAATTAAAAATTAATTATTAATATTCTAACAATCATATATGTTAAATACATTATAGTCAACGATATATACCTGAGCGAATGTAGGGGTGATTCCTTGATAATTATAAATGTCATCAGCCCACATCATTGTGCCACTTCTTTGTACTCCAGCCTCTAGATTAACAGCCTAAACAAACATACAAAATTTTATAGAAGCTGTACAAAATATAGTATATATGCGCAATATTGAAGCGTTCAATGGGATATAAAGGTAATGTACATCACATACACGTGTACTCTCATGCAACAAAATACAATTAGATTTAATAGTATAAGCTCTTTTATTCATCATAATAGATTGGAAATTTAAGTGTCTTACGAGGGTGAGTAAAATGTTACCCGCTCTGTCGGTGTAGAATTTATTTTAAGCAATTGTCAAAAAAGACATACATCATTTTTTGACATAATCACTCAATTTCTGTATACACTTTGTCCATTTGCTGAAGGATCTTCGTATTTTCTTATTAAAAAATGTTTTGGGCTGAGCTGCGAACCACGAATGCATCGTCGTCTTCACCTTTTCATCAGCTTTTTCGGCATCCATCTCGCACAAACTTTTTAAAACCCAAATCTGTCGTGCACTATTGCATAAGCAGAGCCGTGGCTGATTTGCAAATGATTTGCCACATTATCCAGTGTCACCCGTCTATTCCATAGATAGCACGTTCAATGTTGTCATCGTGGATGTGGACGGGCGTCCAGCTGTTTTTTCATAACACTTGTGCGATCTTCTTTGAACTTTTGTGCCCATTCAAACACACTTCGTGACAAAACACTTTCTCCATAATGTGCATTAAATCTTTGATAAATATAGGCATCAAACATAACCCTCCGACCACAAGAAACGAATCACAGCATCCTGCACTGTTTTCCTGCAAATCACCATTGCAAAGCGCCATTACTCGCGCAACGGTCACAAACGAATTGACGTAACACAATGAAACCTACGCAGCAGCACTGAACAGATATTGACGTCATACGAAGAGTGCAGATGGATCAATCCGGTCGACAGAAGTTTTAACTATCTGGAGTGCGGATAAATTTTTACCGAGAGTCGTATAGGAATCTATAATCTGTAAGTACACCTTTGGCTGAATGGAAATTTCTCTTACATATAGTCAAAAATGCAGAAACAGTGTATTGAATTGGAAAGTGATAAAAAATAAGTGAAGTTTCGAGGTTGCATGTGCTTGCATGAGTACACAGGACGTTTTTAGCGAATAAAAAATAATTTTGAAAGACACGAGACTTATCTTGTATTTTATGCACTCTCTGTGTCCGAATTTCCAGAAGCTCTCTATCTTATGAAGTGTTTTAGATTAGCCGGAAAATTTTGTATGTACATACAAGAAGTATACGATCTAAGTGGAATATTCCATTATTCTCTTGATACAACAGAAACGAAATTTACAGAACTTCTCAGAAAGTTGGTTTATTATTACCAAATTATTAGAAATAATATACGTTTATCATCTTTACATACCTAAGTCGTGGAGGTTTATCGTGCGTAAAAAATTAGTGTCGTTTCAAAGTTACATTTCGTACATTTTAAGCCTATAATTTGTAACGTACAAAACAATGTAAATTTGAGCTGTTTCTTATCTCCACAATAAGAAAATCCAACTTTACGTTTTTTACACAATGATATTTATGGAACAGTAATATCATATTATTGCATCGCTTGGAGAATGAAGTCAAGGTACGATGTGACCCTAGTGTAAACGCTGGGATACCCAGCTGTGCCGCACTTATAAGCATAAGACACAATACCTATTAAATACGAGGTTCATTCATGTTGTATCAGCAGTGGTCCGCCGCGGTCAGCCTGAAAGGATCGTTAAATTTTTAATCAAAGATACTGAAATATATCGATCGAATTGTATTGAAATTATACTTATATACAGTAATAATCTTCTATTGATTTGTGTATTGAAATACTCCAATTTATAATGTACATGTTATATGTATTTTGAGCAAAACTAAGATTAGAAGGAAATTAGATTAA
>NW_022884419.1:0-17740 GCF_011952205.1 Bombus bifarius | reverse complement strand
AAATAAATGTTTTTTGCATTTGACGTAGCAGAAAGTTATTTTCAACGCAGCAAATTTTTGTTCTAGGAATTGCTTCCAATTTAATGCAAATAAAACATTTTCAGCTAATTCCAACCAATCGTCATCAAGCACAGGCATCGAATCGGTCGAATCGAGCATATCGACCAGGCTCGGCGTGTGTCGTATTAAAATCAGAACGCAGAAAAAGTAATGCGTCCGGACCCTTTGACGGGCAAATTGAATCTCCAATCAACGAATACGTGCAAGTGCCGGCTTAAAGCCTAATCCAGAAACGAAGGCACGGCCCCGGGGCAAAATTCAATCGTCCTATCCCTCTCGTTGCTCTTGCAGCCGAATGTTCGTACGTGCGGCGACCGGTTGGCGTTTCTCGTTGCTGAAGAAGGATGTCACGCGTGTTTGCTCTCTCTGGAAAGTAGGAGAACGTACCTCGCGCTGAAAACGGCCACCCTTCCGAATATACAAGATCAGAAAGAAGATCGGTACGTGCGGCGCCTTCCGCAATCTGCATTACGTATTTCTTCGCGAATCGATGAGTTTCGTGATATATCACGGCCAATGTTTGCGGCGAGAGCAACGAAAAGGGGAAGAAAGAAAGAAGAAACCAGACATCGAAGAAAGAGGTGTATCAATTAAAGCGTGCACGTACTGCAATTCGCGTAAATATTCCAATTTTTCATGAATATATCACGTGCGTTACATGAAACATTTTGGAATTTCATTAACACCGTAATGGGACACGATAATTATTATTGTATTAATATAACTTGAAGCAAATCTGAGAACGTACACTTTTATCCATAAATATTAGAATTGGAAGTAACTTCCATAACCGGAAAGAGGAACATAGAAAAATACATGGAGCTAATTAAAAGATTCGCGGCCAGGAAACGTGACGACAAACGAGCGCCGGTTAATTCGCGGTACGCGTGCTCCATATTGAATTAATAACGTGGATCGAGTTGAACGTTTCGGGTACGGCCGCTAAAAGCGAGCCACGCTACGCGATCAAACTTTCATTCGCGATTAATGGCTTCCGAATTCGTCGGGCGTTATATCAGCCCCTTTTAGAAGCCGACGACGGTACAGGTGGTGCACGCAGCGGCACGTAAAACGTCGCATTATCGAATTAGGTAGACGACGCTACCCGTATCACTAGAAGGATACTCTTACACGGTATATACCGTAGACTGTAAATGTAAGTTCGTACGAATGAAGTCAGGGACATTTTATGGCTGAAAATAAGACGGAACTCGAGACAACAAAATTGCATCGAAGGGTTTATTTTTATGAAAACCGAGCTTGGAGACTTGTCAAGTACTGGACATTTTTGAGAATTCGTTGAGTATGTATGCATTAGGTAAATCCTATTAACGAGTAAACGTATTCCGTATTGTACGGCTCGAAATAAAAATTACGTTGCGATACATATTATGTTTCTAAATATGTATGTAAGTACTTGAATTCAATATTTTGTACATTTCCATTGATCATTATTTATTCGTCTAATTATATTCTTACGATCTTATATCCACAACAATCATTTTTCTATATAACAAGTAATATTAATGGTACAAATTCTATGATATTTAAAACGTATAATATTTCTGTTCCTCTCAAACCATTGTTTCAAATGTTTTATTTCTTTTCGTATGTAGAATATCCTCTTACCAATTTTGTACTCTTCGTAGTCAGACACGTATACATACACGTGGCAAATATTAAGACTCGATTTTCCAAAAATCCAAGCCTCCAACGCAATATATATCGTTATCCTTAACTTTCCCCTTATTTCGAGCCACAGTATCTCCTTGACTTCTAAAATACAGGCTCACGGTATGTACTGTCTACGACCGTAGGAGATTCTCTTCTATCCAATTCTCTCTCCATCTCTCTCTTTGTCGCCGACGTTGGCACGAGCCTCCTTGTAAGTAGCTTTACCGCGCGCGCGACGAGTGTAGATCAAAGATCCCAGCTGCGAGCAGCCTTACAAGCACCTTAATGATTAAAACGCAGGCAGCTGCGTCGGTTGTCTTCTTCGTTTGCAGAAGCTTCGTTCGTGGAACGTAGAACCTCGCGTTGGTTGTTGGTCGCTTCTGTAGGCCTTCACCTATCCAACGGGAACGGACGAGCGAAACGAACCGGGACTCTGCCTATGACCTCTCATCGAACAGAGGGACCACCCTACTCGATACGCGGACAGATCAGAGGAAGCCCGTGCCCGTAAGTCCGTAATCTCTGTATCACGTCCTTTTCCATCCAGCAACCATCCGGCTCCGACTCTCGTTCTTCGTCTTTCCAAAATCGATTTTGGTCGGGTGCGGGGCCGCGCCCACACCACGACATACACCGAGTTCGACTGGAACTGACTGGAGAGGTAGAGGGGAACACAGTCGAGGGAAACAGAGGGAACACTGGCAACCGGGAGGGAAACACCCGGCTTGAGAGGGCGAGTTAGCCTCATTTAACCGAGAAGCTTCCCGGCATGTCGTTGTGCGTACGATACCCTCTCTCTTTCCTTTCGTGGCCTTCTCGCGGCTTCTCCGAAGCACGTTGAGACAGGATGGACACGTGGTTACCCTGTCGAATAGTTGGAATTTTGATTCTGTTGTATTAATATTTTTAAGTACATATTTATTTATTTATTAGAGTAGCGACCATCCCTAAATAGGTATTTTATTGTCTTTCAATTTGAAATGTCTTGGAAATTTTAGACTAAATAAGAACCTATAAAGTACGTTAAAAAGAGGTTATTTGACATCACATATATCTGTAGCAGGTGATCAGTATCTCTTTAAAGCCGCTAATATTTCTTTAAGCTAACTTAGAAAACGAAGAAGACGTTTGTAATCTTCATTTTTGATTTCTGTCTCTGTGCCAGCCATACGTTTTCTCATGACCTAGTCTTTTCCAGAATATGGCTGCGGATCTTGACTGTGGAAAACGCGGAGGAATCAACGCGAGGATCTATTTACTAGAGGAACATGGCGAAATAGTTCTTCTTCGAGCAGAAAAGCGAGATCGTGGATCTCAGCAGAACAGATTGGCAAAGTTGCTGCACAACTACGAGTTTGGACGCACCTTTTTGTAGGGAAACTTGCGTGCCTGACGTTGCGAATTCCGCTTTTTTGGAGAACAATCGCTTCACGATGGTTTAGTTATAGTGGCCTTTTTACTGTTTTCGAAATTAGCAAGAGAGTTTTCGTCGAAGAAGTAAAAGACTGACAGACAATTTTTTTAAATACAATGGAAGAACAATGTTTTAAAAGAACACACCGAAAATTTCATCATTTTATCAACTCCTTTTTTTTCAATAAATTTCGTAACAAAAGTTCGCGTATTTTCCTACGAGTAAATTACAATATATTTTTTGAAGTCTGAAGAGTATATTTAATTAAGCAATGATCTGTGCGATTAATATTTTTTAAACGGCGGTGGAGCTTTTGATAATTTTACTACGTTTTTAATTAAGAATCGTCGAGTTTTTTATCGCGATGGTTGGTTTTAAACAGCGAAACGAGGACAAGCTTTTATAATACTAACCGGATATCGAAAATTTTGTAACCTTAATAAGAAATGATAATGTATCGTGGACCAGATGACACCTGCTCTTCTGTTTGCAAATTTTTTAGGTATTGATCCAATATATATAGGACAGTCTACACTTTTGTTTGAATGTATGAAACCACTTGCTTAATTAATATACATCTCTGCAAATCATTAATGAATATCACGAAAGTTTATATATTTAGTTTGTACTTCTATAGATTGTATAATAATTGGAAGAAAAAAGCGACTCAATATTGATAATTCTTTTTTAGCACCTTTTGTACCATTTATTTTCGAATCATAGTTTTTATTGATGGAAGATTTATTAACTTGCACGAAGATATAAAATCATTGTTATCAATCAAAAATCATTGCTGATATGTAGGATTTCTTATTTCAGTTTCGTCCTGAAATTTTTCTAAAAGCATTAAACTTCTGTTTTTTGTTAACACAAAAGGGAGATTCGATATAAAAACTCGAGAACTGTAGAAAGGTTATATACATTATAATTAGTATATAATTTACCTCAGATATTCTGCATATTGTTATGTATTATCTACATTTTTGCATATTTAAAAATATAATGTATAAACCTCATGCTCTTAAGATGCACGTTTCAAGAGAACTCAGTTGCGAAAAAAAGAAAGGGAAGAAAACGGGAGTTTTCTTGAGAAAAGTAAACTAAAAGTTGCAGCTTGTTGTACTGGGTAAAGGATTTGCTTAATTCTTGGAATGGATACTTCCGTTGCCTCGTAGCAAAACATTCGTTTCGACTAATTAGTTTTCTTATTCGACCAAGCTATAGCGTTCTGTATTCGGAAACTACGCTAAATTTTAACTTCGCTTCCGAGAAAAATGCACTGCGCGATGGTTTAAAAGTAACAATACTACGAGTGATATGGAAAGATAACATTAACGTGATGATATTTCTTTTTATCTCGTGCTATTTTTATTATGGTAAAACAGCACCACGTACATCCAGTAAAACGATAAATTCACGGTTATGATAGAACGAGATTCGTTGACGAACACGTTGACTGCAGCGTCATCCATATTCGGATGACAGTTTTATTTGTTCGATTGTGCACGACGTTAATAAATGCTTTCAGCAAAATCTGGGACAGCCAATGATGCCTGGATGAAAATATCAGACTTATTGAAATCCAAGAAAATTGATGGAACTCGTATAAACTGCTGCGAAATATGTATTTTGTGAAAATGATTGTGTGCTTGAAAACTGGATTAACCTAAGGCCATCCTTTTTTCAAATTGAGTTATTTGGAGATGCTAAACTGCTTTCAGTAGAATGTTACTTTAATTTTTTTTAAATTTAATATTTAATTAAATTTAATTTTTTTTAATTTTAATATTTTAATTAAAATACATTGAAAATATTGTCTAGTTACAATTTTGAAAAAATACTTTTCCAAAATTGTTTCTTAACCCTCCACTTCCTAACATTCTAGTAATTATTATCTAGTTTAATTTTTTACTTAGAATTACTTAGAATCTTTTGCTGTTCTAAAATTATGAAGTATGGTAACGGAATTATAATTTATAATAAAAATACAAAAAAATAGAATTTTACAGGAATTTTCAAATATTTAATTGATATTGAAACCTATATCTTTTTGTATCAGTAGTCTGCCTTATAGGAATCGGAGGATTAAAACAATTTCTTTCTCTTCTCTTCCTTCTTTCTCCTTTCAACTCTTCTTCTTTTCCATTTTCTTTCTCTTTATTTCAGCTTCTTTTTCTTTCAATTTGTCTCTTTCTTTTCTTACTGACTTCAATAAGCTTGCTCTCAGGTGCAGAATTCCTGATTATTAAAGTACACTTTGTACTTCTCAATATTGAACAAAGCTATATGCCAAATTAAAGCACAAAATTGTGTTTCTGTGAATCCTTTAATCAGTGTATGAAATAATTTCTATAAACCCTTTAATCAATCTATGAAATAATTTTTGCAATTCTTAATCAGCTTGAAGATAAAAGAAAAAATAATTCAGAAGTAATATTTAAATATATCAATGTCAATCTTTATTAGTATCGAACTGTATTATTTCCCAAATTATTTTCCTATATTATCAAAGTAGATATCATTTTAATGCACTTCATAATTAGTTAATTTTATCGAATATGTTCTTCAATCTCGTTGAGCTTTAATGTACTATCAGAGTTAATTGTACATAGCACAATCTGACCTAGCTGCCATGTTGAACACGATTGTTGATTAATGATGCGTGACAGGAGCACGTGTACGTTAAATAGGTGACAGCTGTAAAGCGGTCGCTAAATAGATCCAATATATATTACTCGTGAAACTGTAATATTCTCAGTTAAAATTTAAATTAAAATTTGTGACAAAAATTTGAGGATGAAAGAAACACATATTTCAACGACCTCTTTCTGGTTCAATAAAATGACGGAGTTTTATATAAATAGATGTTACGCGATTGAAAGTATGAAAGTTATATATTCATAACTCCATATCTAAAAAAATTTATTGTGTTCCATTAACTATACTATCGTATTTCATTTCCGCACTTTTACAGGGTGTTCGGCCACATGTGTCAGGTAATTTAAGGGGTGATTCTTAAAGCCGAAATAAGATGAAAATAGGTGCATTTTCGACTTTCTTTCCTTTTTTATTAAATTAAATAAAATATCAACTAAAATATCCCTGTACGCGAGCAAACGAAAAGAAGTCAGACTAAGCAACGGGGCGCATACTGACCCTCAAACCAAACAACACTTGGGCGGCAGCTTATGTCGTACAGATCGTAGAGAAGAAAACCACGATATTTAGGAATTATAAACGAGCCCGCGCAATGCTTTGCCAAAGGAATGGTAGACTGAACATTAAATCTACTTACTCTTGGAAATCCATAAGAGGTTTGGATGGAGTTATTTAATTCTAGAATACTTCATTCTTATTAAGTAACCAATTAATCTTACCTTATTAAGGGGATATTCTAGTCTAGAGGCATGAATTTCGTGCGGTTTCTGAAGCTCTGTACAAACGAAACAAAAAATATTTTTACTATCCATTTTTTTTATCATTTGTTTATTGATATTTTAGATTATATAAAAAATTAACCGAAAAAACACAAAGTTATGAGCTGGCACAGTGGGGGGTCCAAAAAAAAGGGTGTCCTGGCGGATTCTTAATTAGTATAGATGCCGCTATAGCATGAACCGTGGAAAAGAACAAAAAAAATTTTTTTCGCAAAATGGAGGAGCGTACGAACGAGATCGAGATCTTTCGAAAGAATCAATGGACACACGCGACGCGCACCCGTATGCCAATTAATAGATACGGGTAAAAAAGGAAAAAAATAATAGAAAGGAGACTAGATCTATGTATTTTGATCCAAGTCAGAGAAGTATAATTGTACAGAATGGGCTTACGATGGACTTGACATAGTCCAGGCATATCCGCCGGTGACCCACGGCGTCCCACGTTGCTATTCAGAGTAGATCATCCAAAATTCTTTTGGCGGCTTTTGGTGACCCAAACTGGACTGGTGCGTAGTTCTTAGCTTGGCATCGTTTTCCAAAGATTAATCAACTGATTAATTTTTGGAAAAGGATGCCAATTACCAGGTCTCACCACGAGGAGGTGACTACGCACGAGACCCGCCCATGGGTTATGTAACACTACACATCGATCTCGACATTCAACCTGTTGGCAGAATGTCGAGTTTGGACTCTACTTAACCATGGGCCTGCGTATGGAAATAGTTGTTTCGTAGCCTAACTGCGAAACACATATCTCCAACGCAGCGCTTACATGAATCTTTACAAACGTAGAACAAAGCCTACGTAACGCAACATCCATCTCCCACACAACGATTACATCGATCAGTACAAATATCGTACAATAATTCGCATCCCTACTGGCATCATTCGGTATCAAACACACATTTATCTAACTTGGAATGAAAGGAAGAAAATGTAGCTACTGACACTGTATATACCATTTCGTGTCTCGCAGAAGGGACATACGAGTCGCTGTACTAAACTAGTTATCGTTCTATTTTTGCGACACTGTAAGATATTGAAGATACTGAAAAGTTATAAACTCTAACGTGATCTCAATAAGTATCCCTTAAAAATGGGTAAACAAGAAAATGTCCGATGAATCAGCTGATAAAGGAAAAAATCGCGGCGCGCCCGAAACGAACGAGATCGCGATCTCTCGAAAGAACTAACAAACCTACACGACGTACCCCCGTACACGAGATAACCCCGAGGTTCAGCGGAAAGCCCAAGAATTGACCGTAACTCGATTCCTGTTTCGCCGTTCGAAACTTACACGAGTCGCGGTCGATGGCGCCGACCGATGATGCTAGTGATCCACGGGTAATTCAGCCGTGGATCCAGCACATAGGCCAGCAACTTAACACACTCCAACTGAACATGTGGAACCAGGGGATGGACCGCTGAACAGGATTACGAAGGCAAGAGGCCTCAACTGAACAGTGGGGTCCACTCACGGGGAGGGACCGCTGAACAGGATTACGAAGGCATTGACCTCAACTGAACAGTGGGGTCCACTCCCGCGGGCCCGAACAGAATTACGGAGGACGTGAAATTGCAGGTCCCTGACCGAGTACCAAAGTACCAATCGGACAGGACTGCAGATCCACGACTGAATCCCCAACAGATTCGCCAGCATCACCGGCGCGACGACAACTCCCGCGATACGATGCGAACGTCGAGCAGTCGTCGAGCAGTCACCAGGACAGAGGTGTCCTTGGGGCGACTTACGAATCCAAAGAGTTGTCCAGTGCACGTTGACCCGCACGTACGCGGAATACGCGCGAGCGAGTACGTCACGCTACGGTTTGAAAGAACTGAGTGATCGCGAACCAATAACTCGCGAGTACAATAAGTACTGTGTGGTAAGCGAGTGAAGGGAGACGAGATTTTTCTTTTTTTCGTTCTAAGGTGGATAAATGTCGTTGTACAGAATGAGTTCACAATGCACTTGACATATGTATCTACCTTACGATTAATTAAGACTAAAACGTACGCATCCCACGGTGTCCCACGATGTCCCACGATGTCCCACGGTGTCCCACGACGTCCCACGGTGTCCCACGATGTCCCACGGCGTCCCACGATGTCCAACGGTGTCCAACGATGTCCCACGTTGTCCAACGTTGTCCAACGGTGTCCAACGGTGTCCAACGGCGTCCAACGGTGTCCAACGTTGTCCAACGTTGTCCAACGGTGTCCAACGGCGTCCAACGGTGTCCAACGTTGTCCAACGGTGTCCAACGTTGTCCAACGACGTCCAACGACGTCCAACGACGTCCAACGCTGTCCAACGTTGTCCAACGGTGTCCAACGATGTCCAACGGTGTCCAACGTTGTCCAACGACGTCCAACGACGTCCAACGATGTCCAACGATGTCCAACGGTGTAAAACGATGTCCAACGACGTCCAACGGTGTCCAACGCTGTCCAACGATGTCCAACGGTGTCCAACGTTGTCCAACGTTGTCCAACGATGTCCCACGGTGCAGTCCAGTCTAGATCATCCAAAATTCTGTTGGAGGCTTTTGGAGACCCAAACTAGACCGACGGTATCCCACGGTGTCCCACGTTGCAGTCCAGTCTAGATCATCCAAAATTCTGTTGGAGGCTTTTGGAGACCCAAACTGGACCGACGGTATCCCACGGTGTCCCACGGTGCAGTCCAGTCTAGATCATCCAAAATTCTGTTGGAGGCTTTTGGAGACCCAAACTGGACCGACGGTATCCCACGGTGTCCCACGTTGCAGTCCAGTCTAGATCATCCAAAATTCTGTTGGAGGCTTTTGGAGACCCAAACTGGACCGACGGTATCCCACGGTGCAGTCCAGTCTAGATCATCCAAAATTCTGTTGGCGGCATTTGGAGATCCAAACTGGACTGGTGCGTAGTTCTTAGCTTGGCATCGTTTTCCAAAGATTAATCAACTGATTAATTTTTGGAAAAGGACGCCAATTACCAGGTCTCACCACGAGGAGGTGACTACGCACGAGACCCGCCCATGGGTTATGTAACACTACACATCGATCTCGACATTCAACCTGTTGGCAGAATGTCGAGTTTGGACTCTACTTAACCATGGGCCTGCGTATGGAAATAGTTGTTTCGTAGCCTAACTGCGAAACACATATCTCCAACGCAGCGCTTACATGAATCTTTACAAACGTAGAACAAAGCCTACGTAACGCAACATCCATCTCCCACACAACGATTACATCGATCAGTACAAATATCGTACAATAATTCGCATCCCTACTGGCATCATTCGGTATCAAACACACATTTATCTAACTTGGAATGAAAGGAAGAAAATGTAGCTACTGACACTGTATATACCATTTCGTGTCTCGCAGAAGGGACGTACGAGTCGCTGTACTAAACTAGTTATCGTTCTATTTTTGCGACACTGTAAGATATTGAAGATACTGAAAAGTTATAAACTCTAACGTGATCTCAATAAGTATCCCTTAAAAATGGGTAAACAAGAAAATGTCCGATGAATCAGCTGATAAAGGAAAAAATCGCGGCGCGCCCGAAACGAACGAGATCGCGATCTCTCGAAAGAACTAACAAACCTACACGACGTACCCCCGTACACGAGATAACCCCGAGGTTCAGCGGAAAGCCCAAGAATTGACCGTAACTCGATTCCTGTTTCGCCGTTCGAAACTTACACGAGTCGCGGTCGATGGCGCCGACCGATGATGCTAGTGATCCACGGGTAATTCAGCCGTGGATCCAGCACATAGGCCAGCAACTTAACACACTCCAACTGAACATGTGGAACCCGGGGATGGACCGCTGAACAGGATTACGAAGGCAAGAGGCCTCAACTGAACAGTGGGGTCCACTCACGGGGAGGGACCGCTGAACAGGATTACGAAGGCATTGACCTCAACTGAACAGTGGGGTCCACTCCCGCGGGCCCGAACAGAATTACGGAGGACGTGAAATTGCAGGTCCCTGACCGAGTACCAAAGTACCAATCGGACAGGACTGCAGATCCACGACTGAATCCCCAACAGATTCGCCAGCATCACCGGCGCGACGACAACTCCCGCGATACGATGCGAACGTCGAGCAGTCGTCGAGCAGTCACCAGGACAGAGGTGTCCTTGGGGCGACTTACGAATCCAAAGAGTTGTCCAGTGCACGTTGACCCGCACGTACGCGGAATACGCGCGAGCGAGTACGTCACGCTACGGTTTGAAAGAACTGAGTGATCGCGAACCAATAACTCGCGAGTACAATAAGTACTGTGTGGTAAGCGAGTGAAGGGAGACGAGATTTTTCTTTTTTTCGTTCTAAGGTGGATAAATGTCGTTGTACAGAATGAGTTCACAATGCACTTGACATATGTATCTACCTTACGATTAATTAAGACTAAAACGTACGCATCCCACGGTGTCCCACGATGTCCCACGATGTCCCACGGTGTCCCACGACGTCCCACGGTGTCCCACGATGTCCCACGGCGTCCCACGATGTCCAACGGTGTCCAACGATGTCCCACGTTGTCCAACGTTGTCCAACGGTGTCCAACGGTGTCCAACGGCGTCCAACGGTGTCCAACGTTGTCCAACGTTGTCCAACGGTGTCCAACGGCGTCCAACGGTGTCCAACGTTGTCCAACGGTGTCCAACGTTGTCCAACGACGTCCAACGACGTCCAACGACGTCCAACGACGTCCAACGCTGTCCAACGTTGTCCAACGGTGTCCAACGATGTGCAACGGTGTCCAACGTTGTCCAACGACGTCCAACGACGTCCAACGATGTCCAACGATGTCCAACGGTGTAAAACGATGTCCAACGACGTCCAACGGTGTCCAACGCTGTCCAACGATGTCCAACGGTGTCCAACGTTCTCCAACGTTGTCCAACGATGTCCCACGGTGCAGTCCAGTCTAGATCATCCAAAATTCTGTTGGAGGCTTTTGGAGACCCAAACTGGACCGACGGTATCCCACGGTGTCCCACGTTGCAGTCCAGTCTAGATCATCCAAAATTCTGTTGGAGGCTTTTGGAGACCCAAACTGGACCGACGGTATCTCACGGTATCCCACGTTGCAGTCCAGTCTAGATCATCCAAAATTCTGTTGGCGGCTTTTGGAGACCCAAACTGGACCGACGGTATCCCACGGTGTCCCACGTTGCAGTCCAGTCTAGATCATCCAAAATTCTGTTGGAGGCTTTTGGAGACCCAAACTGGACCGACGGTATCCCACGGTGCAGTCCAGTCTAGATCATCCAAAATTCTGTTGGCGGCATTTGGAGATCCAAACTGGACTGGTGCGTAGTTCTTAGCTTGGCATCGTTTTCCAAAGATTAATCAACTGATTAATTTTTGGAAAAGGATGCCAATTACCAGGTCTCACCACGAGGAGGTGACTACGCACGAGACCCGCCCATGGGTTATGTAACACTACACATCGATCTCGACATTCAACCTGTTGGCAGAATGTCGAGTTTTGACTCTACTTAACCATGGGCCTGCGTATGGAAATAGTTGTTTCGTAGCCTAACTGCGAAACACATATCTCCAACGCAGCGCTTACATGAATCTTTACAAACGTAGAACAAAGCCTACGTAACGCAACATCCATCTCCCACACAACGATTACATCGATCAGTACAAATAACGTACAATAATTCGCATCCCTACTGGCATCATTCGGTATCAAACACACATTTATCGAACTTGGAATGAAAGGAAGAAAATGTAGCTACTGACACTGTATATACCATTTCGTGTCTCGCAGAAGGGACATACGAGTCGCTGTACTAAACTAGCTATCGTTCTATTTTTGCGACACTGTAAGATATTGAAGATACTGAAAAGTTATAAACTCTAACGTGATCTCAATAAGTATCCCTTAAAAATGGGTAAACAAGAAAATGCCCGATGAATCAGATGATAAAGGAAGAAATCGCGGCGCGTCCGAAACGAACGAGATCGCGATCTCTCGAAAGAACTAACAAACCTACACGACGTACCCCCGTACACGAGATAACCCCGAGGTTCAGCGGAAAGCCCAAGAATTGACCGTAACTCGATTCCTGTTTCGCCGTTCGAAACTTACACGAGTCGCGGTCGATGCCGCCGACCGATGATGCTAGTGATCCACGGGTAATTCAGCCGTGGATCCAGCACATAGGCCAGCAACTTAACACACTCCAACTGAACATGTGGAACCCGGGGATGGACCGCTGAACAGGATTACGAAGGCAAGAGGCCTCAACTGAACAGTGGGGTCCACTCACGGGGAGGGACCGCTGAACAGGATTACGAAGGCATTGACCTCAACTGAACAGTGGGGTCCACTCCCGCGGGCCCGAACAGAATTACGGAGGTCGTGAAATTGCAGGTCCCTGACCGAGTACCAAAGTACCAATCGGACAGGACTGCAGATCCACGACTGAATCCCCAAAAGATTCGCTAGCATCACCGGCGCGACGACAACTCCCGCGATCCGATGCGAACGTCGAGCAGTCGTCGAGCAGTCACAAAGACAGAGGTGTCCTTGGGGCGACTTACGAATCCAAAGAGTTGTCCAGTGCACGTTGACCCGCACGTACGCGGGATACGCGCGAGCGAGTACGTCACGCTACGGTTTGAAAGAACTGAGTGATCGCGAACCGATAAATCGCGAGTACAATAAGTACTGTATGGTAAGCGGGTGAAGGGAGACGAGATTTTTCTTTTTTTCGTTCTAAGGTGGATAAATATCGTTGTACAGAATGAGCTCACAATGCACTTAACATAGGTATCTACCTTACGATTAATTAAGACTAAAATGTACGCATCCCACGGTGTCCCACGGCGTCCAACGGTGTCCCACGGCGTCCAACGGCGTCCAACGGCGTCCAACGGTGTCCAACGTTGTCCAACGATGTCCCACGGCGTCCAACGATGTCCAACGTTGTCCAACGATGTCCAACGTTGTCCAACGGTGTCCAACGGTGTCCAACGGTGTCCAACGTTGTCCAACGTTGTCCAACGGTGTCCAACGTTGTCCAACGACGTCCAACGATGTCCAACGATGTCCAACGATGTCCAACGATGTCCAACGATGTCCAACGATGTCCAACGGTGTCCAACGATGTCCAACGATGTCCAACGGCGTCCAACGACGTCCAACGACGTCCAACGATGTCCAACGATGTCCAACGATGTCCAACGGTGTCCAACGATGTCCAACGATGTCCAACGTTGTCCAACGGTGTCCACCGTTGTCCAACGACGTCCAACGATGTCCAACGATGTCCAACGATGTCCAACGACGTCCAACGGTGTCCAACGATGTCCAACGACGTCCAACGGTGTCCAACGATGTCCCACGTTGCAGTCCAGTCTAGATCATCCAAAATTCTGTTGGTGGCTTTTGGAGACCCAGACTAGACCGACGGTATCCCACGGTGTCCCACGGTGCAGTCCAGTCTAGATCATCCAAAATTCTTTTCGCGGCATTTGGTGACCCACACTGGACCGACGATGTCCCACGTTGCAGTCCAGTATAGATCATCCAAAATTCTTTTCGCGGCATTTGGAGACCCACACTGGACCGACGACGTCCCACGGTGTCCAACGATGTCCCACGGTGCAGTCCAGTCTAGATCATCCAAAATTCTCTTAGAGGCTTTTGGTGATCCAAACTGGACTGTTGCGTAGTTCTTAGCTTGGCATCGTTTTCCAAAGATTAATCAAGTGATTAATTTTTGGAAAAGGATGCCAATTACCAGGTCTCACCACGAGGAGGTGACTACGCACGAGACCCGCCCATGAGTTATTCAACATTATGCATCGGTCTCGACATTCAACCTACTGGCAAGAATGTCGAGTTCCCACTCTACTTCATGGGCCTGCGTAAAGAGATAGTTGTTTCGTAGCGTAACTGCGAAACACATATCTCCAACGCAGCGCTTACATGAATCTTTACAAACGTAGAACAAAGCCTACGTAACGCAACATCCATCTCCCACACAACGATTACATCGATCAGTACAAATATCGTACAATAATTCGCATCCCTACTGGCATCATTCGGTATCAAACACACATTTATCCAACTTGGAATGAAAGGAAGAAAATGTAGCTACTGACACTGTATATACCATTTCGTGTCTCGCAGAAGGGACATACGAGTCGCTGTACTAAACTAGTTATCGTTCTATTTTTGCGACACTGTAAGATATTGAAGATACTGAAAAGTTATAAACTCTAACGTGATCTCAATCAGTATCCCTTAAAAATGGGTAAACAAGAAAATGCCCGATGAATCAGATGATAAAGGAAAAAAACGCGGCGCGCCCGAAACGAACGAGATCGCGATCTCTCGAAAGAACTAACAAACCTACGCGACGTACCCCCGTACACGAGATAACCCCGAGGTTCCGCGGAAAGCCCAAGAATTGACCGTAACTCGATTCCTGTTTCGCCGTTCGAAACTTACACGAGTCGCGGTCGATGGCGCCGACCGATGATGCTAGTGATCCACGGGTAATTCAGCCGTGGATCCAGCACATAGGCCAGCAACTTAACACACTCCAACTGAACATGTGGAACCCGGGGATGGACCGCTGAACAGGATTACGAAGGCAAGAGGCCTCAACTGAACAGTGGGGTCCACTCACGGGGAGGGACCGCTGAACAGGATTACGAAGGCATTGACCTCAACTGAACAGTGGGGTCCACTCCCGCGGGCCCGAACAGAATTACGGAGGACGTCAAATTGCAGGTCCCTGACCGAGTACCAAAGTACCAATCGGACAGGACTGCAGATCCACGACTGAATCCCCAACAGATTCGCCGGCATCACCGGCGCGACGACAACTCCCGCGATACGATGCGAACGTCGAGCAGTCGTCGAGCAGTCACCAGGACAGAGGTGTCCTTGGGGCGACTTACGAATCCAAAGAGTTGTCCAGTGCACGTTGACCCGCACGTACGCGGAATACGCGCGAGCAAGTACGTCACGCTACGGTTTGAAAGAACTGAGTGATCGCGAACCAATAAATCGCGAGTACAATAAGTACTGTGTGGTAAGCTAGTGAAGGGAGACGAGATTTTTCTTTTTTTCGTTCTCAGGTGGATAAATGTCGTTGTACAGAATGAGTTCACAATGCACTTGACATATGTATCTACCTTACGATTAATTAAGACTAAAACGTACGCATCCCACGGTGTCCCACGATGTCCCACGATGTCCCACGGTGTCCCACGGTGTCCCACGACGTCCCACGGTGTCCCACGATGTCCCACGGCGTCCCACGATGTCCAACGGTGTCCAACGATGTCCCACGTTGTCCAACGTTGTCCAACGGTGTCCAACGGTGTCCAACGGTGTCCAACGGTGTCCAACGTTGTCCAACGGTGTCCAACGACGTCCAACGGTGTCCAACGACGTCCAACGGTGTCCAACGACGTCCAACGGTGTCCAACGACGTCCAACGGTGTCCAACGGTGTCCAACGGTGTCCAACGTTGTCCAACGTTGTCCAACGACGTCCAACGGTGTCCAACGATGTCCAACGGTGTCCAACGATGTCCAACGGTGTCCAACGATGTCCAACGGTGTCCAACGATGTCCAACGACGTCCAACGACGTCCACCGGTGTCCAACGCTGTCCAACGATGTCCCACGTTGCAGTCCAGTCTAGATCATCCAAAATTCTGTTGGAGGCTTTTGGAGACCCAAACTGGACCGACGGTATCCCACGGTGTCCCACGTTGCAGTCCAGCCTAGATCATCCAAAATTCTGTTGGAGGCTTTTGGAGACCCAAACTGGACCGACGGTATCCCACGGTGTCCCACGGTGCAGTCCAGTCTAGATCATCCAAAATTCTTTTGGCGGCATTTGGAGATCCAAACTGGACTGGTGCGTAGTTCTTAGCTTGGCATCGTTTTCCAAAGATTAATCAACCGATTAATTTTTGGAAAAGGATGCCAATTACCAGGTCTCACCACGAGGAGGTGACTACGCACGAGACCCGCCCATGAGTTATTCAACATTATGCATCGGTCTCGACATTCAACCTATTGGCAAGAATGTCGAGTTCTGACTCTACTTCATGGGCCTGCGTAAAGAGATAGTTGTTTCGTAGTCTAACTGCGAAACACATATCTCCAACGCAGCGCTTACATGAATCTTTACAAACGTAGAACAAAGCCAACGTAACGCAACATCCATCTCCCACACAACGATTACATCGATCAGTACAAATATCGTACAATAATTCGCATCCCTACTGGCATCATTCGGTATCAAACACACATTTATCTAACTTGGAATGAAAGGAAGAAAATGTAGCTACTGACACTGTATATACCATTTCGTGTCTCGCAGAAGGGACATACGAGTCGCTGTACTAAACTAGTTATCGTTCTATTTTTGCGACACTGTAAGATATTGATGATACTGAAAAGTTATAAACTCTAACGTGGTCTCAATAAGTATCCCTTAAAAATGGGTAAACAAGAAAATGCCCGATGAATCAGACGATAAAAGAAAAAATCGCGGCGCGCCCGAAACAAACGAGATCGCGATCTCTCGAAAGAACTAACAAACCTACACGACGTACCCCCGTACACCAGATAACCCCGAGGTTCAGCGGAAAGCCCAAGAATTGACCGTAACTCGATTCCTGTTTCGCCGTTCGAAACTTACACGAGTCGCGGTCGATGGCGCCGACCGATGATGCTAGTGATCCACGGGTAATTCAGCCGTGGATCCAGCACATAGGCCAGCAACTTAACACACTCCAACTGAACATGTGGAACCCGGGGATGGACCGCTGAACAGGATTACGAAGGCAAGAGGCCTCAACTGAACAGTGGGGTCCACTCACGGGGAGGGACCGCTGAACAGGATTACGAAGGCATTGACCTCAACTGAACAGTGGGGTTCACTCCCGCGGGCCCGAACAGAATTACGGAGGACGTGAAATTGCAGGTCCCTGACCGAGTACCAAAGTACCAATCGGACAGGACTGCAGATCCACGACTGAATCCCCAACAGATTCGCTAGCATCGCCGGCGCGACGACAACTCCCACGATCCGATGCGAACGTCGAGCAGTCGTCGAGCAGTCACCAAGACAGAGGTGTCCTTGGGGCGACTTACGAATCCAAAG
>NW_022884418.1:0-15851 GCF_011952205.1 Bombus bifarius | reverse complement strand
CGCAACATTGCAACCCAGAGTCTACTATAGCTGTAATTGAACAATTGTAGTTATTCAATCCGATTGTAATTGTTCGCGAGTTGTGATAATGAGCTTGGGCTCGAGGCGACAGTCAGTCGCCAAACGTAGCCGCGGTCACGGGATGAACGCTTTGTCTAACAAAGGCATGGAATAATTCTATAGCTCTCTTTAAAAAGGAAATAGTTGTAACACTCGACAGTAAACATTCCAACGGTCTCTGTGCCGTAGCTCGCCACACGCAGACCCTATTCTTCGAGTAAGATGATTGCCAGATGTCGATGCGTCTCCGCAGTACATGTTCAGCTAGCCCGAGGGCCTGTTATAAATCTTAAGATTTAGTCAACTAAAGTCCTTCAAATAGACAAACAGTCTTTGTCCCAACTACGGGAAAATAGGGGAGACCTATTTTTCAACGAGCGGCGTCCCCCACTAGCAACTTTCCCTCGAGGGCGACTAGCATCTTTTTCTAACCACCGATATGGAGATTGACCGATTAGCAGCAACGCCAATTTCCCTTACTTTCTGAACGAAGGCTTTTCTCGACGAATCCGATGATCTCGTATCCTTAGACACACCCCATTATAGTTTTCCTTTGTGGCATCATCGGGACGGGAAAGGCATTCTCGCTCGCGATCTCATTGATGAAAGGAGTAACTCTCTACGACCAGTGAATATTACGCGTCCGACTTAGATTTTGTGAGTACGTTCATCTATCATCCCGTCGACCGCGGATTCGTTATTGAACCTAGGATCATTGTCATTAGTTTCTCGAGTATCTAATCACCACGGTTACTTGTCCGGTTCTATGATAATCGTATTTGCACTAGTCAATGTCTTCTCTATTGCATAACGAAAACGCGTAATCCAAGCGAGGATTCGTTTCACGCCCCTAACCCTAATTCTAACGTAAACCCGACATATTTATTCATATAATGTATGCTACTCGTTCTTTTTCCCTTGTTTGGTTTGAAGATCACCAGCGTATGCTAACACTCACATACTATATTACTCCTCCTTTTACTTATTCACCGCTATCCATCATAGACACCATCACCAATGAGCCGTTAATGCATCACACACTTTTTTTATCCTACGCTGCTGCTGCTGTACTCGAGTTAATTTAACAGCTATTCCCCTACAACTTATCATGCCAATATTGACCGCCACGCTTCATGTTTCTCCCACTTTAATTGTACTCAAACGATCATATGATTATAATCCTTGTCGCCTCCATATGCATACACTCTGATATCGTCTCAATATTATTCCACTCACACCCCCTTGTAATTCACCACAATCCTTAGCAATCCTGCTTGCATTTTCACACGCATGTATCATCGTATATTGTCAAACACCTAGCTAGCGAGAGCGATCCACCAACATGTCCGCTCTCAATTGCGTCGCGAACCAGACTTCTGTCTATAACCTACGTTCACCTTAACATGTGACTCGTAGTTATTCATTTGTTATAGTTCCCGAACCGTAATTACACTTTATTTCAATTCCTATCCTAGTCAAATTCTAATTTCTATTTCCTTTAATTTAGCCAATAGATTAACCTAATATTAATTTAGCTCACTTTAACTTCAATTAAAATCCACTAAACGCTTACTCACTCAATAACATTAATTGTTATATCGATTTTAGCCCTGCTACGCCTTCCAATTTAGCCTGTGACTTCTTGCATCCGTTAAACCCTCTCATCATATTCAAGTCAACAATAAACTAAAATCACTGTACGTACCCACGACACCCTAATTCATCTCAAATGGGAATTATCCATCACTATCTAGCTCGTTAAAAATTGGTATTTCTCATGTTTCCTTTAAACTAATTCCACCCACGATATGACACATCTACCCCTAACCAACTACTATTACAACTAGCCTTATGCTCACGAGCGGGAGCTCGCGGCAAACACGTCCGCAAGCAACGACGTCTCGAGTCGAACTCCAGTTTTGCTGCTAATTGAACTCGGTTGTCTGATTTCTAAGATTTTATGCGTTTTACACGATACGTCGATCTGCACATTTTTCCTAATGATAATGATATAATGATTTTCTGTCTGTAAGGGTACGAACGTCGATTCTTCCAACTTGAATACAGCAGTTGGGCAGGTTTTGACTGTCTGTTGATTATTAGTTAATTCGATTCTACATTCAGGTGAACTGATTCTATTGTGACTTGACTGAGTTCCCTTACAAATGTCGATGATTGCCGTTCGTTTATATTTGTTTAAGTAGTGGCTATCGACAAAGGTGTATCGTTCTAAGCTGATTAGTATCAGTTTCTACTACAGGTGCGATAAATACAGAGTTTTGCTTGAAAGGTATCGGATAAATTTTTATTATTTTCCATTCGTTGTCTTCTCTAAACGATACAGTTATCGTATATATGAGTTTGTTATCATTTGTCCATAATTTTAGTTTACTTAGATCTAGAATTAGTAGAAAGTTTTGAACTGAAAGATCGATATGATTACTCATAAAGTTTTGCTTCGTTATTTGGTCGAGTGTTGTTAAGAATTGTTTAGGTTCCATAATTTGCGGGTTTATGATTCCTTGTTTTCCTGATACTATAGTGTTAAAAATTTCGTCGATGTTAATATGGAGCTCCGATATGGTAGATTCAGTCCGAATTAGTAAAGAGATCAATATTTCGTTTTTCTCGTTATGGTTTTCAATCTTGCGTATGACGTTGCTAACGTTTTCGAGTTGATTCGTCTTAGCATAGTCTAGCACGCGTTTGATAAGTGCGGTTTGATTACTGAGGATCGTTTTTATTTTATTGTTGGAGTCAAATAATGTGTAGAGGATGAGTCGAGTCCGTGATGATTGTGGTTGGTGGCTGTAGATGTCGCTGCTGGGGGTACTGCTATATTTTCTTCCTATTTAGAATCGTGGAATAAAAATCGGACTTCGGTCGCCGGGATTCGATCCCGCGTTCCGAACGTTCGTAACCTTTTTTTTTTTTTTTTGTACGTGGAGAAATCCTCATGGACACTCCGCTGCTGCAATAATCGCGTAACAGCAGAGTAGTGTCGGACTCCTACCGACTAAAACTCCACGATGACCATCTTATGCGCGTGACAGGGGTGCTCCAGGAACTTCTTATGAATTAACTTCAGTTGCACCCCCTTCTCGCGTTCTCTTGTTCGAGCCGGCTATTGAGTAGGCGTTAGGGGGAGGTCGTTGCCCCTAGCGCTGTCACTTCTTCTGGTCGTAGTCCGTTGGGGTGGTGGCGGGGCGGCTCTGGGTCGTCTGACTGCCATCCTTCTCCATCGTCTTATCCTGCAGGGGTGAGAGTTTTTTTTTCTCTCCCTTTCCGCTCGCTCCTTCGCGAGCATAACTCGCTCGCAGAAGAGGCGGACGGCCTCGTATTCCTGTGACCCTCTCAACATCGCTTCTACAATCGCTGAGGGTGTCAACGTTTCTCCTATGGCGTGCCGCAGGGCTGCGCTGTGTCCCTGCCCTCTCCGCAGTGGTGGCAGGTGTCTGTCGTCTCTCGCCTTATTCTCTTCAGGAACTCGCCGAACACGCCGTGTCCGGTGATCACTTGTGTCATCC
Organism: Bombus bifarius; assembly: GCF_011952205.1. Classification (NCBI taxonomy): domain Eukaryota; kingdom Metazoa; phylum Arthropoda; class Insecta; order Hymenoptera; family Apidae; genus Bombus; species Bombus bifarius. Next base: position 12,264 of record NW_022884418.1, on the reverse strand, counting down.
TGAATGTGAGTGGGAGGCCGTGGCGGCTCCTCCATGCCTCCCAGTTTGGTAGGACCGCTACCGCGCCTCGGTGTTCGCTTCTCCCGTTGATCAGTTGGGATCGCCACAGGTTCCATGTGTCCTCTTCGGCGGTTCCTGTGTCGTTTGGAGCCGCCTGCTCGGTGGGGTCTTCTCCCGGATGCCATTCTCTCCGGCGGGTGTATCTCTTTTTGAGCGCCAGCGCCCACAGCTCCCACGGGGGGGGCGCGGCTAGGGTGGACGCCGACGCGTGAGACACCGTCCGGTATCCCCTAATGATTCTGATGGCGGTCACTCTGTGCAGCCTTCTCAGGAGCAGAATGCTGCGACGGCTTGCCATCAGGTCGTCCGCCCATACTGGGGCCCCGTACATCACTCGTGACCGAACGACGCCCTCGTAAAGTCGGCGCACCGCGTCTCCGGCCCCGCCGATGTTCGGTAGTAGGCCGCACAGGGCACTGGCAGCCGCTGACACCTTCGGGATCAGAGAGTCGAAGTGCAGCTCGAACGTCCACTGGCTGTCGATGGTGAGTCCCAGATACTTCATCTGTGATCCCACCCGGACGGTTTTACCTGCCATGTTTATGCATAGGCCGGGCGGTGGTGTCCCTCGCCTCTTCCTGTCAAAGAACCAGGTGGCCTCCGACTTCGCAGGGGAGACTCTCAGGCCCAGTTCGTTCACGGCACGGATCGCACAGGCCGTTGCGATTTCGCCAATGCGCAGCGTCTCGTGCCAGCCACGACCCTCGACCAGGATTAGGGTGTCGTCCGCATAACATATCATGGCCGCGCCTGGGGTAGCGGGCATCGCAGTACCTCGTCGTACGCAACGTTCCATAGTATGGGGCCCAGCACAGAGCCCTGTGGGACGCCACGCTCGACGGATCGCTTTTCCTCTCCTTCCTTACTGGTGTAACACACCCACCTGTCGTCGAGGTAGGCTCGGATCAATCGGACGAGGTAGCTGGGAACCTCGAAGTGCTCCAGGGCCGTCACTATCCTATCCCATGGCATGATGTTGAACGCGTTGACGATGTCCAGGGAAACCGCCAGCGCCACGCCTTTCCGGGAGACCATGTCCTCCGCAATCGCTCGTACGCGTCTGACCGCGTCAATCATCGAGCGCCCCTTCCGGAAGCCGTACTGGCTTTTGCGCAAACCTGGCACTTGGCCCGCTATGTGTCGTTCCAAACGGGCGGCGACTACCCTCTCGAGTAGTTTGCCGACCTCGTCCAGTAGGCATAGCGGCCGGTACGCTGACGGCGAGGTCGTCGGTTGGCCCTCTTTATGGAGCAGGACCAGTCTCGTCGTCCGCCACGCCCGGGGGTAGACTCCCTCCCTCAGACATCTTGTGAAGAGGTGCCGGAGTCTGGGGGCCATGACCCCCATCACTTCCCTCCAGATCCGGCCAGGAATTCCGTCCGGGCCCGGTGTCACGTTGCGGGAGGTCATTCTTCTGGTAGCCTCCCATATCTCCTCCTCCGTGACTTCCCAGTCGTCCCTCCATTCCAGCGGTCGTGTCGTTTCCCGTGGCCGTTCCACCGCTCTGTTTTCTTGTGGGGGAAAGAGCGTTCCGGTGATCCGCGTCAGCAGCGCAGGTTCCATCTCCGTCGTTGTCAGGGGGCCCTTCGCGCGTAGTTTCTGTGTCACCGTCCTGTATGGCCTTCCCCATGGGTCCGACTCGACTATTTCGACCAGTTCGGACCAAGCACGGTCCTTCGCTTTTTCAATTTCCTTTTGTAGCGAGCGCCGTAGCGCGCGGTACGCCCGGTAGCGCAAGGAGACTTCTTCTTCGTCGCGTCGTCGCCAGCGGCGGGCCCTTAGGTACTGTCTTCGGGCCCGGACACATCTCGTCCTCAGTTCCGCGATGTCGGGGTTCCACCAGTAAACTGCTCCGCTTCGCACTGTGCCCGGTGTGGCCCGTGGCATGGATGCGTCGCAGATTGCTGTCGTGGCTTGCCGGAGGTTCTCGGCCTCCTCTTCCACGTCTGCTTCGGTCGTCGTTGTCGAGGCCTCCCAGCTCCAAGCTGTTGCTATAGCAGCCGCCCGGAGTAGATCTTCGTTCCTTTCTTTTATTTTCCATCTGGGCGGTGGGCGCGAGCGCCTCTCCCTCGGCGGGCCGTGCTCGTCGTTTGTCGTCGGCATTCCAGGTACAGGTGCGACCACCTTCATGAATATGTAGAGGTAGTCAGACACCTTGGCCTGGAATGCCTCCGACACCGTGGTTTCCTTCTCCTTTTTCTATTCTCTGCAGTCGTTCCTCAGTCGGTGCAGCAAGGATCTCATCTCCTCTGCATGGTGTTTGACTGCAGCGAGACGCGCCCTGTAGCTGCTCTCATCCGCGGTGGGACGCGAGGCCGGCTCTTTTCGGAGTGCCTATACCGCCGCCTCCAGTGTTGCTATGCGTCTTTGCGCTATAGCGAGTGCGTCGGTGAGTAATGTGTATCCTGAATCAATGTCGAATGGAAATTAGACAGTTCTATAAAAATAATAATTCTCACGATTCCACAACTTCATACCTTAATTAAATACAATTCTTCGGCGATATAATTACAAATACATTTACAGGAATTGTGTAATATGATAAATATCTCGTTAAAGAAATTGAAATCGTAAACTATAGATTCTAGTATTCTTTCACTTTCATGTTTCCTATGAGCCCTTCAATCGCTAAATATTTTGCAATGAAACACGTATTATTAAACAACATAATCATACTAAATTAATTTAATGTGACTATTTATTATTATTATATAATAACACAGTGATGAAAGAAATAAACTGGTCAAGTAATCTAAGGAACGATAATACGTATCTATGTCAGTGACAGTGAGAAAAATTCAGATATCTGTACTTAAGTGATTACACTTATAAGTATCATTATATATTATATAAATATGATATTTCGAATGGTATCATTTATCACTCATTAAACAAGAGTGTCAGATCCAGAGAAATGATTTTACATATCTTAATCTTTGCTTTGATTACGATAGTAATAATTTCTATCAAACTTGATGAGGAAGATACATGAATAATTATCTAAAAGCTGAAAATCTTGGCAAATTCATTTGTACATAAACTAACAGGAGTGAATTTTAAAGATACACTCTGCTCTCAACAATTAAAGCTGTCTTGTCGCAACAAAGTTTCAATAATTTTTTATGGACAACATGGCCCAGTTTGCACAAAGACTAAAAATTTTAACATTAAATTTGGATAAAAAATCTTACGGTAGAAGGAATGATATATCCTTTATTTTTGCCAATAATCTGGTCGAATTTAGTCAAGTAAAATGGTATTGTTTCGTTCAAAAGTTGATTCTTCCTCGCTTCCTTCTTTTCAGGATTCTCCTCCATGCGATAGTAGCAGATAGCTGAAACGTATATGAAACCAACCGTTACGTTCATTTGTGTTTTTCCCCCCAAACGAAGAGAAAATAAGTTGTGAAAGAAGGAGTAGCCTCTCATAGTTCCTACAATTTCTTCATTCTCTTTGCTTTCTTCAATATTGCCTCAACAAGTTCCTGTGGTTCACGATACTTGAAATATATACAATGTTACCAGCGTGGAAATTGTCTTGGAAACTTGGAAAATCTTTCAAGAGGAACAACATTGCTAACTGAGATTCGAGAAAGGAAAGGTAAGTAAATCCTTGCTTCTACTTAGAGCTTTTTTATTTACTTCTGACGAGTAAAGTACTGTTATTAAAATTTGATTAAAAGTACCAAGAATGTCGAGATATAAACAACCATTTGTGGAAAGGTCAGGAGAAGCAGAATTATCGAATAAACGTTATATAACTCTTAGTGATTAAGTAAGAGAAGAGAAACGAGAAAAAAGTCTTTTATCTAGGTCTTAATAAAGTATACTATATTTATCTCCATATCAAGAATAACAACAAGATATAAACAGTCTTCTAGAAATTGAGTAAATATTACATAATTACATCTTGAGCAATATTTTGCGTCTTAGCTTTTGCTTAATCATTATGATAATCTTAAATATCTGTAAATTCTTCACAGACTCTTTGCATCTTCTATACAGGTATCTCATGATCATGTGATAACACACAGGAAGAAAAAATAGAGGAAAAAACAGCGTAAAAAAAAGTTGCGTAGGAGTATCGTCGCACTACATCATTCGACAATTGATGCACGTCATGGCGATCGTCACGGTTTAAAGCAGGCCATCAAAAACACGTTTGTTATCGTACGGAAAAATCTGCGACGTTCCAGCTGTTCAGGTGCATCGAATTGTGAATCATCGGCGGTACGAAGCAAGGCGAGGGGCGTAAATAGAGAAAGAAGAGAAGAGAAGGATTCGCATAAATGATAAAATATAATCGTTCGTTCCTCGTCGATGGCGGATGGATAGCTTTAATCGTGGACGATATCGATACGATTATATTTTATACATTTGAAACAAATATAAAAGACGAGCAAAAACCAGAGATACGATCGTTATGATATTATTCAATCGGTAGCCTATTTACCTCGTTTTTTGTTCACCTTCTCTGTCTAGTAATAATTTTTCGATTCGACTGGCGTGACGTTACGTTGGCGGTGTAAAAACACGATTTTAAACACCTGCGGATAGTTGCATGAGTTTCGAGCGATTCCATTCCCTTCGATTTATATTTATGCGATCAACGCGCGGATCGTTAACGCATTATGCAGACAGCAGATGTTACGTAATCACACATATCGTAATTGGAAATTAGTAACGTTATCGCGTACCAGGATCTTCCTGTCTTTGATCATTGAGTAACACTTCGTTGTCCTCGCTCCTTCCGCGGATAACCAGCGTTTATCATATAGAGACAGGGATTTGCAAAGAATAAAAGTTGTAGAACGTTGAAAGGCGTTGAGAGAAACGTGATGTTATCCCGTTATTCGTTAACGCAACGCAGTTAAAAAAAATCCCGTAGAAAGATTACGATAATAGATAACCTGAGTCGAGTGTTTGTCGGGGGATCTAAAAGATTCTTTCGAGTTGAGCGTCTGAGATTGCAGAGAAGAAAATTTGGAAGCCATCGAATTCGTGATGTCGATAGAAATCTTTAGTTGGAATCGTTGTATCATAACGTAGTCTGCTTATTGTCGATAAGACTTTACTAAACTAAAAGTGACTACTAAAAGTTTCTATCCTCTAAATTCTATCTACGATTCTATAATCTAAAAACTGACTTTTGCAAACAAACTGTAACATTCGCTTAACGGAAAGACATACGTATCTTGTTTGTACTCGTCTTTTCACAATGAATTCTTGAACGTCTGTCTCTGTGGTGAGACAAATGCAAAGTCATCTCATCAGTTACTCACCTTGCTTCAAATCTCCAAGAGTATCGACGAGCTCGTCGCATATCATCGCATCCCATTCGTCCTTTCCCATTAGATCGTACTTCCTCGCCAAGTATCGCGCCACTGCGTTACTCTGCGCTACCGGTTTCCCGTCTATCTCCAGCACAGGCAGCTTTTTATAAGGCATTGCTAAGAACAAACATGGCTCATATGAACACTGTGTAGAGGGAAACGATCGATAGTAAATCACAACACAGCTTCCGAGGCCGTTGCGTTCTTGTGAATAGATGAATCGAAATCATTTCGGTTTTAATCAACATGGCCTAGTAAAGAAATACAGAAATGTCTTCTTTCTCCTTTTTTTCTTTTCTTACGATTACGATGGACAGGGTATCGCGTGTTTTTGACTGTTGGGAAGAACCTAAAGTTTTTAAAATCAAGGATAAAAGATAATACCAGACACGGAAAAAATATTAGAAAATGTACACGGTTCTTGTAATGAAAATTGAAATGCAAGGAATATAAATCGAATGTCTATTGCGAACGTAATTTTGTGTTTTACACCGACAGGATTGATTTACAGACTTACGTTGATTTTTTGTTTCTCTATTTGCAAGCGACATATAAGATTATATCGAAGACTATGCTGCGTAAAACTTTTATTATACCATTTACGATAGAAATGTCGCAACAGAAGATCGAATTTTATGTCTGCTTTGTTCTTTCGACTTTTTAGCTATGTTCTTGTTCATTTCCGAACTGATTTCAATTTTTTATCCTTTTTTTCCGACAAGTCCTAAAAAGTTTTTAAATTAACGAGAAACGTAGAAGTATTTTTGTATTCCTATTTTAAGTCACCTATTTACGGTTTTCTCAAAATATTCGAAATGCTTCGATTCATTGAAAACAATAAAGATTGCAACACAAAAATTCGAGAATCGTAAGTGAATTAAGTTGGTATTCGATAAACACGACTTTATTTATGAAATTTTACTTTAAGTAAGTTTTTACGTAAGTAAGTTTAGCCTGCACGTGAAACGAAAGTTTTATATACAGAAAAGTTTGAGTAAATGGTAGATACCTGAGAGTTGAACGATGAAAGTAAAAATCGATTCTTCACGCTTACAATCCTTGTATTCAGGCCAGAGTTCTTCGGGGATCCTCTCGTCGGTATACTCGATGCCAGTATATGCAAATATGTACCGTATATGTTCGGCACGACCACGGGCATTGAAGTAGATTAGTTTGTAGGTAGGTTCGTCGCTCATTTTCCTTGCTCTGTCAACTTATCGAGAAAAATGATACAATTAACTCGTGTAATTAACAGACTGTGTGCGTGTTTGTGTGTATAGAGAACAATTTATTTATAGATGGAATAATTCGTATAATACGCAAAATAAATCATTTAGAAGGCTGGAATATGTGTTTTTGAAACAATTAATTATGTCGAAAAATATTACAAACGAGATATAATTATGAAAAAAATAATAATTAAATGTATGTAAATGCATGTAATAATAGTTAAATGTATGTAAATGTAATAATTAAATGTAATTAGTTGTGAAAAAAATAATAATAAAAAATAAATAAATGTAAAAAAGAATTAAATGTAATTAGTTTCTTTATACGCACGCGATATTATTGGCGATATATGAAGGTCAACTTTATTTTTTTAAATAGATATATTTATACGTATATTTATAGATATAAATACATATATTATATAGATATAATAGTATATATAATATATATAATAATATATATGTCGAGTCTGAATCTCCGAGTCCGAGCTCGAGGCGCCCTCCCGGGGAGAGCTCGCGGGCGGTAGCGGTTCTGCGTTGAAGTTCTCCATCGTCCGGTAGCGCGTGGGGTACCTTTATTGTCGATAGTTACACTAGCGACGAGGGCCTCAGGCTTGATAACGAATCCGTGACCAACGGGAGGACAGGTTCCCTTGCTCTAACTCACACGTGCACCACTCCCTGCTCGTAAGGCACTCGACTTCCTTCACCGATCAGCTCTCTAGCAAGACTGCTCGTCATCCCAACGACGCCACCGAAACAAGACTCCGGTCGAGTGTCTCAGTACACACGATCCTCCGATCGACGTACGATTGCTATCGGTTTGGATACTTGCGATTGTTTCGTTATGGCTATATTAGGCTCTAGGTTGCAAGGTTAGGGTGTTGTCCTGAAGTTCCACAGGGGCCCCGGCGTCCTTTCGTCTCCGACTCGGCCATCCTGACACTTACACGTCCTCGTGTGTGGCCTGCTGGCTTAGTCTACCCGTCGGGGCTTCCACCACGCAGGCATCGACCCGGCGCTCGTCCTCGGGGCAATGTTTTTCTTCTCGCCGCGATGGACAGCGAGACGCGATGTGTCCCGGCATGTGGCAGTGAAAGCACAACGCTTTTGGTGGTGCAGCCGGTCGGCTTTCCTCCGGGCGTCGGGGGTCCTCTTTCGGTTACCACTTCGCCCTCTTGCGGCATTCGAATGTCGGATGTCCGTAAATACCGCAGTGGCCACACCTGGTCCAGGGGGGCAGGTGACCTGCCTCGTTTGTTTCCGGAGCTCGCTAATGACCTCCACGGCGGGGGCGTTGGCCACTCCGTGTATAGGAAGGGCTTCATTTCTCTTTGGAATTGTTTCACCGACGTGATGTCACTCGTGAGCGCTAATCGTTTAAAACGTTCATCGCGCGAGCCCAGCAGATGGAGGGCGGTGGCGGCGAGTACCTCTTCCCTGGTTGAATTTCGCCACTTCGACCCCAGGAGGGTGATGATACGATTTCCGTACGCTCCTGGTGTTTCGCCGTCCCGCGGTAGTTCCTCGGCTACCTTGATTAGCGACGCGGCTGCTACTTCTTGGCCACCGAAGTGCGCGGCGAATTGTTCCTTAAAATCTGGCCAGGTGAGCTCGTCGCCGTTCATAATCTGCGTAAGCCAATACGCTGCCGGACCCTCTAGGGCACGGTTTAGGGCAGAATACAGTGCGCTGTTTTTCAGGGGGTGGTCCCTCATGAGCAGGCCGACGGCTGTGCACAGGCGGCTGGATCTGCGTCCGCGGCTTCGGGGTTGAAGCGCGGCAGCAATACCCAGGTTGCCCGGTGTCCTTTCTTCTTCTTCTTCTTCTCCTTCTTCTTCCTCTTCTTCTTCCCTAGCGACCGCTTTAGTGCGCGCACGATACTCTTACGATCCCGTGCCGACAACGTGTGTTCGGATGCCACTTCTGATGTCGAGTCTGAATCCGAATCCGAGCTCGAGTCACATTCCGAGTCCGAGCTCGAGGCGCCCTCCCGGGCAGGGCTCGCGGGAGATTGCGATTCCGTGTTGGAGTTCTCCATCGTCCGGTCGCGGGTGGGGTACCTTTATTGTCGATAGTGACACTAGTGACGAGGGCCTCAGGCTTGATAACGAATCCGCGGCCAACGGGAGGACTATCATATAAAAAGCAACAGGATACACGAAATAATATAATTCTGACTAGGACAACATAAACGCAAGAAGTGTTGATATTGAAAAAAATATTTAATTTTGTATATAAATATTTTCATATTTAAAAAAGTTTCCGGAAGCAGGAAGATTTACAAACAAATAATATCATAAAACGAATGTTTCATGATCCTTTTCTAATTAGAGTGTGTGACAGCATGTGAGAACGTTTCTTAAAAATATGACTTATTGCAATTACTTAATCGCGATTATAAACGATTAAGACCTTCTCACAACGAGGCAATCTATCCAAAGTATAAAACTCGTTATACTTGATGAGAAAACAAATCTCTACTTAGGTTTCATTTCTTTTCATCGCGTTCATAAAAAGTGAATTTGTATGAACACATCGTGCAATTTAGTAATTAGGACCGTTGATCTCGCTGCAACATAGATGGATAGAAAAAAGCCATTTAAAATGATACAACGTCGGGAAGACAATTATGAAAATTATAAATGGAGCACAAGATAAAATTGTTTAAGATTAATTCTTCTTTTTTTTTTTTTAATCGCGAGTGTCTGAAAACGAAGTTTCAATCTGTTTACAATGATAGCAATGAGAGGAGGATGTCTATGAAAGTTATAAATGCGATATTGAATAACATTTCTGCGAGTGGGTTTGTTTTTCGTTACAAATGTTTTTTAAACGAATCTGCAATCTGTTGGAAACTACGGAACAGTAACGGGACGACTGATAGGGAAATAATAAAGATCGCGTTTTATTTGAACAGACAAATCTTTGAAATCTATTCGAAAGTCTATTTGAATTGGTACGAGCTCGAAAAGAACGGTGAATACTATAGAAGAAGGATTAATTAAAATTCTTATTAATCTGTACGCTTTGTATATTAAATACCTTGATCGATGCCAAGATAACAAATTATTATACGAAACAGTGAAGTATCCACGTCTGACATTAATATTGAGTATTACCATTACTGTAATTTAATTTTTAACCGATCCTGAAAATTCCTTAGAACGTAAAAAGTATAAAATGTTACTGTGCATTTCAAGATTAAATGCACTGTAATTTAAAAACAGTTATGAAGCGGAAACAAATAATTTATTCAGAATAAGAATTCTACGTAATCATGTTAAAAAAAGGCGTACTTATAACGCGTTTAAACTCCAAATATCTAAAGACAATAAGGGAAAAAAATTAAACGAAGAATCGTAAATTCACACAAGATTTTATCCAAAAAAAAGTTGGCCTGTACCAATATTTTTATTTGTCGTTACAAGTTACGAGGGTATTAAAAAGTTGGCCACGAATGGACCAGAGATAAGAATTTATCAGACTTGCTCTCGTAAATTTCAAGACGTTGCATCGGATATTCTTGAAAATCTTTGGACAATGGCCTCGATATTTCGCAGCTTCTATCCTCGAACCGGAAGAACTCGGCGTTAAAAGCGACAGAACTGGAGAAACCCGGTGACCGCGAGCCTTTCACGCTCTCGACAGATTTCTCATCCCTCGTAATCCTCCCGGTGTCACCCAATTTCCACCCTCGTATTGCAATTTGTTGCTTCCAACGAGGCGACACCTTGTCTTGTGATTTCCTTTTTCGTCGCGTGAAACACGACCGAACACTTGTTCAAACACACAATTCATATTTATGTAGTATCGTGGACGAAAGGCCTGGGAAATATCGGGCGAACTATGAACAGTGTCGCGAGAGCCGAGGCGCCGTCGGGCCCATCAATGTGTCATCGGTCTTTTCAAGTGCATAGTTTCGTGGAAAAGACCTACGTGACCCTGGCCACGAGCGTCTGCGGAATACGTGTGCTGTGGGCCTAGAAAAAGGACAACAGAGTGTTAGTCGAGAAACAGAGTGCGAGTCGAGAAACAGAGTGCGAGCGGAGGAGCCGAGTGCGAGTTGAGCGGAGAGAGTTTGCGAGTGGCGTTGCCGAGAGAGTGTGGATTGCGCTGTTTTCTGTACGTTTGGTATGAATAGTTCAAGTTACTCAACAATCGTCTTTTTCTGTCTGATTAACATCTCTATTGTCCACTCTTTGTAAACATATTACATCACGATATTACATTTATCTAACTCGACAAAACGCCGTGTCATTGAAACAATAGCATTCTTTGGCTTTTATGTAAATTCCAATAAATTATGATAATGTTCGTGGAGACATTATTGCTACCTATTTTATCTGTCGTGATCCAAATTGATTTGTGGCTACGTATGTATATATATATATTTGTATTTTCTTTTGTTCTTTCTTTTTAATTTATGTGATCTGAGAATTACATTTCTGAGAGTTCGGTGAAATTCGATGCTTTATTTTTATCAGTAGAATCTTCCTTGTCATTGTCAGAACGCAGACGTTTACGCGTTTACGGAAAGTTTAAGGATACAAAAATACAGAAAAATGTAGAAAATATGCAAGAATATGTAAAATATCGAAAGTACAGTACTTCTAATAATACTTAGTAGCATGCTTACAAACAAATTTCTTTTGTATTTCTTGAAATTGCGTAAAGATTCGCGGTAATTATCGGATTTTTGTCCTCTTTTATCTGCTTTTTTTATTCGCAACTTATATGAGATATGAATTAATATTCAACGACGTGCGCTCTGTGCCACGAAATGAATTATCTCGCGTTAAGACTGCGGCAATTCTTACGTTTGATATTTCATTTAACGAACAGCCGCGCGTTCCTGAGTTTATAAACCGCCACTCTGAACTTACGCTGAGAATAATATCAGGAAAAGCGAACGAGAGATGATTAGAAAGAAAATGCGAGGAGCAGTGAAGGGGATATTACTAGACTGCGCTTTTTTGTGCAAGTATAGCAGGATGTTTGGGAGTGTAAAATTTTAACGAATGCGTATAATATGAAAAAATATATGAAATATCCAAGGTATAGTTTTATTAAACTTACTTTTTATAATGCTTCGTAGGTAAAACAATTTTCTATCCAGATTCCACTTTCTCAATTATATTTTCAAAAATGCTCGATAAGGAGTACAATTTTCTACCCAGGTTGTACCTTTCTAATTATATCTTCCAAAATTCTTGATAGGTGAAACAATATTCCACCGACGATTTACTTTTTTAATTGTATCCCCCAAAATATGGACCTGCTTAACGTTTAGATATTATTATTTTTTTCGTTGTTACTTGATACGGCTAGGAATTAAATAGTGAGAATAAGAAGAATTGGAAGTGCCATTTTCGAAAAAGAATTTTGTTTTTCCTTGAAGAGGTTGTTTGTATGAAGGTTAATATCACTAAATATGAAGGGAAGTGTAATCATAATAATTCGTACAGTTTTTAACGTTTCATACGTGATATAGGTTGTGTATGATGTATGTTATACGATTAGTTCCCTAAATTAGACTGTGTGCACCATGTGCCAGCAAACTCCCTCCATCGTGCTTGAACATGTGCGTAGATAAATCTGCCTCAATTATCCCATCAGATAAGAAAATCTCTACTGACCTTC
>NW_022884417.1:0-18427 GCF_011952205.1 Bombus bifarius | reverse complement strand
GTAAAATAAAAATATAAACCGCGGAAGCTGATTGAAGTGCACATGGACTGACCAACGATCACAGCGGTGATCGTTGCCCACTCGCATGTGCGTGCTCGAGCGATAAACGTTCGTTTCGAGCCCACTCGCGACCGCGACCGCGAAATTCGAAAAATCGAAAGGCAAAACCAGAGACGAGTGCATGCTCTACTCGTGCCAGTTTCGCCGTCGATTTTTCAAATGAGATTTCCAGAAACAGGTTGGTCACACGAAAACGCGCCTACCCGACCAGAGACTGTGCCAACCTGCCCGGCCCTACCTACTTACAATTAACAGACATACCAAAAAGTATACTACCTATCCTACCTAGCGCTATATTTAAAAAATGGCAAAACAGGCACACCAACACATTCGCTCCACGGTTCTCACACAAACGCTCGGGCGCAAAGGTCCTACACTAGAGAGGACGTCCCGGGACGCCTCCGACACCCGAGCTTAACACACACCATGCACACTCTAAGGTACGTACCGTTTTCCTGAAATCGACTGACGAAGGCTAGTGACCATTGCGTAAAACGTGATAAAACACGTCTGAGAAAATGATATCGTTAAAATAAACGTAAGTAAACTTGGAATTATAATTGTAATTTACGGCAATATTTAAAGCGTGGTTACACTTAATCGCGTGGGTGATATTATCACAAATTGTGATTGTATCGAGACGTAAATTGAATCGATATATATTTCGACATTTTTAATATTTGATGTTTTAACGAATGAAAAAAAGCGACGCAGTTCCACGGCCTAACAACACACACACATAACGTGGAAAATACGTCGTGCACGGTACACTAACACATCGTCAGTCGCTGAGAAATTATTACATTACTTAATTCTAGATCATCGTGCCCAATGTCTTTCTCCCATTCAAGTAGCACCTGGGCACGTGAATGAGGTCCTGACAATGGGCACGGAAAGGGTTAAACCTGAAAATCCTGATCTAAAAGAAATGATTAGTTTGTGTAATTTTTATTTAACGGACTAACGTTCTTTGATTTTATATTTTACTACTTCGTTTCTGATTAAATCTACTTTATTAATTTAATAGTAACTAAGTAACTCTACTTTATTAATTTAATGAATTAGAACAAAATTTTAATATTGCAAAAAAGGTAGCGTTAATTGAAAAAGACTGAGACTCGATCAAATGGAATAATTGACTCTAAATATATTACTAAGAAAGAAATAATCTCAGGCGATCTCTTTATCAAAGCACATACTCGAAAATGCAGAAGCAGTGTTCAAAATTATTGCTTTGATTCAAAAATCTGCCTGCCACGAAGTGTCTTCTTGCACGTAAAATTTCACACATTCTTGTACGGGAAAAATGAATTTTGACTCATATTTTAAATTCTAACCGAAATGAAATAAACGAACGTGACTTGATATTGTCACGATTAATGCATTGCTTAAAATCAAGTATGTTTATGTTAAACAGGTATATTCGTGTACATATTTGCCATTTGCAAATATTTATACGGAATATTAACATGCATATTTATAAATGACACGAATATATTCTTAAGTGTATGTATTTAAACTAATTATTATAATCGCGCTGTGCAAGAAGACCTATCCTAAACTAATAAATTTAAAGAAAGAATGTTACTACTCACGGGTATAAGAAATACCCGCGGTCACTATGCTCGCAACAAAATTCTACGTAATACAACCGGTCACCCGTGCCGATTCGGACCTTTCATCCTACGACATGATTGAGTGACCGGAGGAACAAAAATGCATGCGACTCACCGTTCGATGCGGAGAAACAGAGGACGTACCATGGATGCTGCGCCATCCCAGCGAATATCATCAGGGAGACTAACATCAGGCAGGAACCGTGTAAAGTCCAGTGGTGGAAATGGCGGTTGTTTAAGGGCGGGGGGGGGGGTGGTGAGGAAGAAGCGTAACGTCGTTTCGACAATTTTCTTCTTTTTCCTATCGAACATTTATTTAGAAAATACTGCTATTTTTTTACGCTTAAAAATTATTATTAAGAAATTGGAACAAGTTTGAAAAATATTATTTAGTTGAAAATTGTGAGATATTTTTCGATAGCAAACAAATGCTCATGAATAACGTGAATGCAATGCAATCGTTTGCAAAAATAATATTGTTCGCAATTGGAATATATGCTGTGAATTTTCGTTATTAGAATACGAAATATACATTCCAGTAATACACTACAGTCGCGTGTTTTAAATAATGGAAAATATTTGCAAGAATTCAAAAGTTCGCCACTAAATATATTTAAAGAATACTGTGCAAACGCGAGCGAAACCTTGTTTCGAGGTATTTGAATCTACCTGTTACTAATTTGCAAGTTTATGACGTTATAACTCAATTTGAAACAATAAGATAATTCGTTAAAAATTGGTTTGAAATAAGAGAATGATTTCATACATCGGGATCTTTCAGAAAGAATCAATGGACTCACGCGACGCACTCCTGTGCACAAAATAACCGCAAGATTCAGTGGAAAAAAAGAATAGATTTTTACATCTCGTTCCAAGTCAGATAAGTATCATTGTACAGAATGGGCTCAGAATGGATTCGACATAGCCAAGACATATCCCACGGTGTCCCACGATGTCCCACGGTGTCCCACGGTGTCCCACGGTGTCCCACGGTGTCCAACGTTGCCCCACGGCGTCCAACGTTGCAGTCCAGTGTAGATCATCCAAAATTCTTTTCACGGCATTTGGTGACCCACACTGGACCGACGATGTCCCACGTTGCAGTCCAGCGTAGATCATCCAAAATTCTTTTCGCGGCATTTGGTGACTCACACTGGACCGACGATGTCCCACGTTGCAGTCCAGTGTAGAACATCCAAAATTCTTTTCGCGGCATTTGGTGACCCACACTGGACCGACGATGTCCCACGGTGCAGTCCAGTCTAGATCATCCAAAATTCTTTTGGCGGCATTTGGAGACCTAAACTGGACCGACGGTATCCCACGGTGTCCCACGGTGCAGTCCAGTCTAGATCATCCAAAATTCTTTTCGCGGCATTTGATGACCCACACTGGACCGACGATGTCCCACGTTGCAGTCCAGTGTAGATCATCCAAAATTCTTTTCGCGGCATTTGGTGACCCACACTGGACTGACGACGTCCCACGGTGTCCAAAGATGTCCCACGGTGCAGTCCAGTCTAGATCATCCAAAATTCTCTTAGAGGCTTTTGGAGACCCAAACTGGACCGACGGTATCCCACGGTGTCCCACGGTGCAGTCCAGTCTAGATCATCCAAAATTCTTTTGGCGGCATTTGGAGACCCAAACTGGACCGACGGTATCCCACGGTGTCCCACGGTGCAGTCCAGTCTAGATCATCCAAAATTCTTTTGGCGGCATTTGGAGACCCAAACTGGACCGACGGTATCCCACGGTGTCCCACGGTGCAGTCCAGTCTAGATCATCCAAAATTCTTTTGGCGGCATTTGGAGACCTAAACTGGACCGACGGTATCCCACGGTGTCCCACGGTGCAGTCCAGTCTAGATCATCCAAAATTCTTTTGGCGGCATTTGGAGACCCACACTGGACGGACGATGTCCCACGTTGCAGTCCAGTGTAGATCATCCAAAATTCTTTTCGCGGCATTTGATGACCCACACTGGACCGACGATGTCCCACGTTGCAGTCCAGTGTAGATCATCCAAAATTCTTTTCGCGGCATTTGGTGACCCACACTGGACCGACGATGTCCCACGGTGCAGTCCAGTCTAGATCATCCAAAATTCTTTTGGCGGCATTTGGAGACCCAAACTGGACCGACGGTATCCCACGGTGTCCCACGGTGCAGTCCAGTCTAGATCATCCAAAATTCTTTTGGCGGCATTTGGAGACCCAAACTGGACCAACGGTATCCCACGGTGTCCCACGGTGCAGTCCAGTCTAGATCATCCAAAATTCTTTTGGCGGCATTTGGAGACCCAAACTGGACCGACGGTATCCCACGGTGTCCCACGGTGCAGTCCAGTCTAGATCATCCAAAATTCTTTTGGCGGCATTTGGTGATCCAAACTGGACTGTTGCGTAGTTCTTGGCTTGGTATCGTTTTCCAAAGATTAATCAACTGATTAATTTTTGGAAAACGATGCCAATTACCAGGTCTCACCACGAGGAGGTGACTACGCACGAGACCCGCCCATGAGTTATTTAACATTGTGCATCGGTCTCGACATTCAACCTATTGGCAAGAATGTCGAGTTCTGACTCTACTTGATCATGGGCCTGCGTAAAGAGATAGTTGTTTCGTAGCCTAACTGCGAAACACATATCTCGAACGCAGCGCTTACATGAATCTTTACAAAGGTAAAACAACATACATAACACACCATCTATCTCCCACACAACGATTACATCGATCAGTACAATAATTCGCAAACCTACTGGCCGCATTCGGTATCAAAGACACGTTTGTCTAACTTGGAACGAATGAAACAATATGGGGCTACTACGGAAAAGGAGCCCCACCAATCAGACGGTGAAGGAAAAACCGCGGCGCGCCCGGAACGAACGAAACCACGATCTCTCGAAAGAACTAACAAACCTACATGACGTACCCCCGTGCACCGGATAACCCTAAGGTTCAGCGGAAAGCCCAAGCATTGACCTTCGCCCGATTCCTGTCACGTCGTCTGGATCTTATCACGGTCGATGGCACCAACCGATGATACCAGCGATCCAGCAAATAGGCCTGCGATTTAACACACTCCAACTGAACAAATGAAGGCCCGGGGAGGGACCGCTGAACAGGATTACAAAGGCAAGGCCCCAACTGAACAGTGGGGTCCACCCCCGCGGGTTCATCACTTGAACAGGATTACGGAGGACGTGAAATGCAGGTCTCTGACCGAGTACCGAAGTACCAATCGGACAGTATTGCGAATCGCAGGCATCACCAGTGAGATGACATCTCCCGTGATTCGAGGCAAACGACGAGCAGTCGTCGAGTAGTCATCAAGACAGAGGTGTGCTTGGGGCGACTTACGAATCCAAAGAGTTGCCCAGTGCACGTTGACCCGCACGTACCCGGAATACGCGCGAGCGAGTACGTCACGCTACGGTTTGAACGAACTGAGCGACCGTGAACCGATAAATCGTGGGAACAATTTTTCCAATGTGGTAACCGAGGGCATCACGAGAGACGAGATTTTTATTTTTCGTTCCAAGATAGATAAGTATCTTCGTACAGAATGAGCTTACAATGCACATAACATAGGTATCTACCTTAAGATTAATTAAGGCTAAAACGCTCGCATCCCACGGTGTCCCGCGATGTCCCACGGTGGCCCACGATGTCCCACGGCGCCCCCGCGGGGGGGTCTTAGTCCGGTCTAGATCACCAAAACTATTTTGGATGATCAAGACCAGACTATATTGAAGTAGTTTTTAGCTTGATATCGTTTCTCAAATAATAATATTAATATTCAAAATAGTACTTGGTGTATTATTATTTGGGAAACGATACCAATTACCGGGACCCACCACGAGGAGGTAACTACGCTCGGGTCCCATTTACATATACAGTTTTTAAGCATTGGAAGCAGAGATGTAAAATTATTTTATAATAAAGCGACATTGTAGCGGCGATATTGTTTTGCCCGGAGTTTATTTGTTCTTACATTACTTGCAATCTAACGGTCTTGATACTCCGAGGCAAAACAACAACATGATTTGAAATGTCCTCTGACTTATGTCCAGCTACAGATAAGATGTGGTTGTCTTCGGTTAAATTGCACTCGCTTCCTTGATTCCATGGATATGGTGTTGCTTCCTTACTTTCGAGCAGACATGGAAAATTACATCTTAAGATTACACTCTGTGTTAAGACAGGTTTTATACGAAATAGTGAAATGAGAAATTAAATACTGTATTTAAAATTAAAAAATAATGCTATATAGAAATAAAATAGTACTTCAAAAACTTGATAGATTTCATTAATAAAATGAAACAAAATAAATCATTAATTCACTCACTACGAATTGATGGTATTGATTTAAATCAATGAATGTAGAGCTACTCCCGATTAACGGTACAACTGTTATAAATTAAGAGCATCATTACTTTGAATTAATGGGAGAATGTGGTTATAAATTATTGGTATAACTGTTAAGAATTAATGGAGTAATTGTTTTAGATTAATGGCTCAAATGTTTTAAACTAATGGCTCAGATGATATAAATTAATGGTCTAAATGTTATAAATTAATGGCTAAATGTATAAAATAACAGTTTAAAAGTTACACATTAGTGGCCTAGACGTTAAAAATTAATAGCTTAAATGTTATAAATTAATAGCATAAATGTATACAGTAACAGTTTAAATGGTGTAAATTAATGGCCTAGACGTTATAAATTAATAGCATAAATGTATACAATAACAGCTTAAATGTTGTAAATTAATGGCCTAGAAGATATAAATTAATAGCTTAAATGTTATAAATTAATAGTTTAAATGTTGTAAATTAATAGCTTAAATGTTATAAATTAATAGTTTAAAAGTTACAAATAAATGGCTTAAATGTTATAAATTAATAGCTTAAATGTTATAAATTAATAGCATAAATGTATAAAATAACAGTTTAAATGTTGTAAATTAATGGCTTAGATGTTGTAAATTAATAGCTTAAATGATATAAATTAATAGTTTAAATATTGTAAATTAGTAGCTTGGATGTTGTAGATTAATAGCTTAAATGTTATAAATTAATAGCATAAATGTTATAAATTAATAGTTTTGGCGTTATAAATTAATTCCTTAAATGTTATAAATTAATGGCTTAAATGTTATAAATTAATAACTTAAGTGTTGTAAATTAATGGTTTAGACGTTGTAAATTGCTAGTTGCAATGTTGTTATTTGATATTTTTTGTTTTATTTACCTTATATTTAAATTCTTCTTCGATGTTCACTCTCCGGAATTTCAGGCACAAAAGAGCTCGCGCGCGACTTCCGTGTTCCTTATATACCTTGACAAGATGCCGGTTTGTTAATCAAACGGTAACGATATTTTCACATAGCAGGCGACGGTTTTTCCATTATAACAAAATCAAATTGAACGATTTCTTAATTTTTATCGTAAATTGGCATCTTTAAAGATTTAATACGATATCCATTTCTATCATTTTAATAGTTTCTGCAAACTAAGACTAAATTCACACTTCTTTAATACTAGTTTTCGACTATCGATTAGTTTGAACAGAATTCTCTTAGAGGCTTTTGGTGATCCAAACTGGACTGTTGCGTAGTTCTTCGCTTGGTATCGTTTTCCAAAGATTAATCAACTGATTAATTTTTGGAAAACGATGCCAACTACCAGGTCTCACCACGAGGAGGTAACTACGCACGAGACCCGCCCATGAGTGATTCAACATTATGCATCGGTCTCGACATTCAACCTATTGGTAAGAATGTCGAGTTCTGACTCTACTTGATCATGGGCCTGCGTAAAGAGATAGTTGTATCGTAGCCTAACTGCGAAACACATATCTCGAACGCAGCGCTTACATAAATCCTTACAAACGTAAACCAACATACATAGCACACCATCTATCTCCCACACAACGATTACATCGATCAGTACAATAATTCGCAACCCTACTGGCCGCATTCGGTATCAAAGACACGTTTGTCTAACTTGGAACGAATGAAACAATATGGGGCTACTACGGAAAAGGAGCCCCAACAATCAGACTGTGAAAGAAAAACCGCGGCGCGCCCGGAACGAACGAAACCACGATCTCTCGAAAGAACTAACAAACCTACATGACGTACCCCCGTGCACCGGATAACCCTAAGGTTCAGCGGAAAGCCCAAGCATTGACCTTCGCCCGATTCCTGTCACGTCGTCTGGATCTTATCACGGTCGATGGCACCAACCGATGATACCAGCGATCCAGCAAATAGGCCTGCGATTTAACACACTCCAACTGAACAAATGAAGGCCCGGGGAGGGACCGCTGAACAGGATTACAAAGGCAAGGCCCCAACTGAACAGTGGGGTCCACCCCCGCGGGTTCGTCACTTGAACAGGATTACGGAGGACGTGAAATGCAGGTCTCTGACCGAGTACCGAAGTACCAATCGGACAGTATTGCGAATCGCAGGCATCACCAGTGAGATGACATCTCCCGTGATTCGAGGCAAACGACGAGCAGTCGTCGAGTAGTCATCAAGACAGAGGTGTGCTTGGGGCGACTTACGAATCCAAAGAGTTGCCCAGTGCACGTTGACCCGCACGTACCCGGAATACGCGCGAGCGAGTACGTCACGCTACGGTTTGAAAGAACTGAGCGACCGTGAACCGATAAATCGTGGGAACAATTTTTCCAATGTGGTAACCGAGGGCATCACGAGAGACGAGATTTTTATTTTTCGTTCCAAGATAGATAAGTATCTTCGTACAGAATGAGCTTACAATGCACATAACATAGGTATCTACCTTAAGATTAATTAAGGCTAAAACGCTCGCATCCCACGGTGTCCCGCGATGTCCCACGGTGGCCCACGATGTCCCACGGCGCCCCCGCGGGGGGGTCTTAGTCCGGTCTAGATCACCAAAACTATTTTGGATGATCAAGACCAGACTATATTGAAGTAGTTTTTAGCTTGATATCGTTTCTCAAATAATAATATTAATATTCAAAATAGTACTTGGTGTATTATTATTTGGGAAACGATACCAATTACCGGGACCCACCACGAGGAGGTAACTACGCTCGGGTCCCATTTACATATACAGTTTTTAAGCATTGGAAGCAGAGATGTAAAATTATTTTATAATAAAGCGACATTGTAGCAGCGACATTGTTTTACCCGGAGTTTATTTGTTCTTACATTACTTGTAATCTAACGGTCTCGATACTCCGAGGCAAAAAAACAACATGATTTGAAATGTCCTCTGACTGATGTCCAGCTACAGATAAGATGTGGTTGCCTTCGGTTAAATTGCACTCGCTTCCTTGATTCCATGAATATGGTGTTGTTTCCTTAGTTTCGAGCAGACATGGAAAATTACATCTTAAGATTACACTCTGTGTTAAGACAGGTTTTATACGAAATAGTGAAATGAGAAATTAAATACTGTATTTAAAATTAAAAAATAATGCTATATAGAAATAAAATAGTACTTCAAAAACTTGATAGATTTCATTAATAAAATGAAACAAAATAAATCATTAATTCACTCACTACGAATTGATGGTATTGATTTAAATCAATGAATGTAGAGCTACTCCCGATTAACGGTACAACTGTTATAAATTAAGAGCATCATTACTTTGAATTAATGGGAGTATGTGGTTATAAATTATTGGTATAACTGTTAAGAATTAATGGAGTAATTGTTTTAGATTAATGGCTTAAATGTTACAAATTAATGGCTCAGATAATATAAATTATTAGTTTAAATGTTATAAATTAATAGCTAAATGTATAAAATAACAGTTCAAAAGTTACAAATTAATGGCTTAGATGTTGTAAATTAATAGCTTAAATGTTATAAATTAATGGCTTAGATGTTGTAAATTAATAGCTTAAATTTTATAAATTAATGGCTTGAATGTTATAAATTAATAGTTTAAATGTTAGAAATTAATGGTGTAATTGTACAAAATAATAGCACAAATGTTAAAAATTAATAGTTTAAATGTTATAAATTAATGGCTTAAATGTATAAAATAAGAGTTCAAATATTGTAAATTAGTGGCTTAGATGTTGTAAATTGATAGCTTAAATGCTATAAATTAATAGCTTAAATGTATAAAATAACAGTTCAAATGTTGTAAATTAATGGTTTAGATGTTGTAAATTAATAGCTTAAATGTTATAAATTAATAGCATAAATGTTATAAATTGATAGTTTAGACGTTATAAATTAATTCCTTAAATGTTATAAATTAATGGCTTAAATGTTACAAATTAATAGCTTAAGTGTTGTAAATTAATGGTTTAGACGTTATAAATTACTAGTTGCAATGTTGTTATTTGATATTTTTTTTTATTTACCTTATATTTAAATTCTTCTTCGATGTTCACTCTCCGGAATTTCAGGCACAAAAGAGCTCGCGCGCGACTTCCGTGTTCCTTATATACCTTGACAAGGTGTCGAGGTGTCAATCAAAGGGCAACGATTTTTTGACATAGCAGGAGACGGTTTTTCCATTATAATAAAATCAAATTGAACGATTTCTTAATTTTTATCGTAAATTGGCGACTTCAACGATTTAATACGATATCCATTTTTATCATTTTAATAGTTTCTGCAAACTAAGACTACATTCACACTCCTTCAATACTAGTTTTCGACTATCAATTAGTTTGAACAAAATTTTCTTAGAGGCTTTTGGTGATCCAAACTGAAGTGTTGCGTAGTTCTTGGCTTGGTATCGTTTTCCAAAGATTAATCAGCTGATTAATTTTTGGAAAACGATGCCAATTACCAGGTCTCACCACAAGGAGGTAACTATGCTCGGGCCCCATTTATGTGAAGAGTTTTTAAGCATCGGAAGCAGAAGATGTAAAATTATTTTAGAGCAAAGAAGTAGCGTGTATTGAATTTTATTAATCATTAGTTGCCGAATTCTTATGAGTTGTTAATTGTTAAGTGTGAGTTATGAATTATCAATTTGGTTGTCTTAGTTACACATTAAATAACCCTCGTTTCTTGTTTAAATTTCAATTTATAGTAATTTTGATGATTCTATAATATTGTTATAAATTAAAATCATAATTGTTAAAAATTAATCGAGTAATAGTTTTAGGTTAATAATAAAATGCTATAAATAAATATCGCAATTACTATAAATTATTACCTTTGTACAAATTGTTACAAATTAATAATTTAATTGTGAAGAATTAATATATCAAATGTTGTTAACTAATGGTTTACATCTTGTACAGTAACAGTTTAAATATTATAAAGCAATAGTTTAAATATTATAAATTAAAAGCTTAAATGTTATAAAATAATAGTTTAAATGTTGTAGATTGTTGGTTCAAATGTTATAAAGTAATAGTTTAAATGTTGTCGATTAACAGTTTACATGTCCTTGATTAGTTGTTTAAATGCTGTTGATTAGTAGTTTAAATGTCGTTTATTAATAGTTTAAATATTGTAGATTGATGGTTTAAATGTTATAAATTAATGATTTAAATGTTATAAAGTAATAGTTTAAATGTTGTTGAGTAATGGTTTAAATGTCATAAATTAATGGCTTAAATGTTATGTTCTTGTTTCGCAATGATAACTTATTATTAATATTTATGAAGCAGAAAATTTTCAAAATCGAACGCAAAGGGTGCTTCATTATATCTGCAATATCAATTAACCTACCATTTAAAGAAAAAAAAAGAAGAAATTCTGAAAATACCCGAAATTTGATACGCAACGCTAATAAATATAAATCTATGCACTCATATTTAAAAAATATGTAATGCCAATAGCAAGAGATCACAGTGCAACCATTTAGGAGATTGCCGATGAACGATTACATTTGTACAGCTCTTGCAGCTGTACGTGTGATCCAGAAACAGTGTCCGACCAATGCAGTCGGGGGTTTGGGCATTTTGTAAACGCAACACTACTTAACAAAACGCGATCATTCATTATCGCAACGCTAATTCTTATAGTGAATTTAATGAAAATTACTATTTACTATATGAAAAAGCTACTTTAAATACTCTGATATTGCTACTTGCAATACTATAAAATTAATTGAGAACTAACACTTTCTCAATCTAATTTTAAACAATAGAAAACAGGATAAATTCTGATACGCATAGTTCTATAAGAAATTATAAAAATTCATAATAAAAACTGCAAAAGACAATCGCGATATCGTAATTCACAACTCTAAAGCAAACGCGATTATCATTTTATCGCAACTCTAATTCAAACCGTAATCATTTTCTCGCCACACTAATTAAAAGCCGCGATGTTATTTCGCAACTCTAATACAACCCGTAATTAATTTATCGCAACACTAATAAGAAAAATCGCGATTTGCCCAATGGGACGATGGACCGATATATACATCGGCCAAAAAGCAAACTACTACTACTTCTACTACTACAAATACTAAAATCGAGCATAGTGACAAAGTAGTAACAATAATGACTTCCCATGCTCTGGATGACCCAGAGGATGGGCAGCCATTAGTAGTTGCCCTCTTGAGTGGCAGTTTGCCGGGCCTCTTCGGCTTATAGCCTCTTCTTTCTTCGGGCGCAATGCCCACTGAAACTTACATCTAAGCTCGAGACTTCTAAATCGCAAACAAAAAAAAAACTTGAAAATAAAAATATAAACCGCGGAAGCTGATTGAAGTGCACATGGACTGACCAACGATCGCAGCAGTGATCGTTGCTTACTCGCATGTGCGTGCTCGAGCGATAAACGTTCGTTTCGACCCATTCGCGACCGCGACCGCGAAATTCGAAAAATCTATAGGCAAAACCAGAGACGAGAGCATTCGTCTCCAGTTTCAGTCCGTCGATTTTTCAAATTAGATTTCCAGAAACAAGTTGGTCACACGAAAACGTGCTTACCCGACCAGAGATTGTGCCAACATACCCGGCCCTACCTACTTATAATTAACAGTCATACCAGAAAGTATACTACCTATCCTACCTAGCGCTGTATTTAAAAATGGCAAAACAGGCACACCAACACATTCGTTCGTCCTAGAGAGGACGTCCCGGGACGAGCACCCGAGCTTAACATACAACATGCACGCTCTAAGGTACGTACCATTTTCCTGAAATCGACTGACGAAGGCTAGTGACCATTGCGTAGAACGTGATAAAACACGTCTGAGGAAATGATATCGTTAAAATAAATGTAAGTAAACTTGGAATTATAATTGTAATTGACGGCAACATTAAAAGCGTGGTTACACTTAATCGTGTGGATGATAACAATTCGACAATTTTCTTTTTTTCCCTATCGAACGTTTATTTAGAAAATACTGCTATTTTTTTTACTTAAAAATTATTATTAAGAAACTGTAACAAATATGAAAAATATTAGTTGAAAATTGTGAGATATTTCTCGATAGGGAACAAATGCTTACGAATACCGCGAATGCAATGCAATCGTTTGCAAGAATTATACTTTTCGCTATTAGATTATATACTGTGAATTTTCGTTATTAGAATACGAAATATACATTCTAGTAATACACTGTAGTCGCGTGTTATAAATATTGGAAAATATTTGCAAGAATTCAAAAGTTCGTCACTAAATATACTTAAAGAATATTGTACAAATGCGCGCAAAACCTTGCTTCGAGGTATTTGAATTTAACTGTTACTAAATTACAAGTTTATGACGTTAACTGTAGTAAGTTCACATAATATAGCAAAAGAAATTGAACTCGGTAAGTGAATTTTTGTGATGTAACTCAATTTGAAACAACAAGATAATTCGCCAAAAATTCGTTTGAAATAAAAGAATGATTTCATACATCGGAAATAGAACAATAATTTATTTAATCGTTTTTACTTCCATCTTAGTATTCCAAATAATAAAGAAATGATCTATTATGAAATATGAAATGTATTTTAACATAAATATAAATTGTATATCGAACGTTACCCATATTCGAATAAAAAGACTACAGAATTGTTCATACAAAGCTGTCTTAGTTAAAATAAATTCATCGGATTGATCATTAATCGTTTTTGCGTTTATATGTTAATATTCCTGTTACTTTTATATTATTTCTGCTATCGATAAATAACTTGCACAAAAAAATAACGAGAAATTAAAGCAAATGTATAAAATAATTAAATGAAGTCACAGTCAAACTTAAATTTTATTATAAAAGCTTACGAAAGAAGCTAATATTAGAAGTACAGTATCATTCAGTAAATAGACGACTGAAGAAAAATTAAAACAAGAAGTTTCGGAAAACCACTTAATTACATTATCTTAGTGTTCAATGAATCATTAAATAAATATTTATTAATTAAATGATATTAATATCGAGATATAAACGATAGTAAAAAATATAGCAATGAATAGTACGAAAAATATAGTAATGATAGTAGTGAAGAACCGACACCACCAATAGATTAGAATATGTTACAAATCTGACGCAACGCGACCCATGCTATTCGTAAGACAGGAGACGACTGAATGACTCCTTGTACCTTAGTTTCTCTGAGCAACTTCCAAAGCGATGGGGTAAGGGTGGGAGGGCGAACGAGCCGGCGGTACAAACAGGTACACAGTTAACGATTACATTGAATTACAGATTAACGATCTACACAAAAAACGTATACAACTACAAAAACACTCATCTTCTACGCAACGCTTACACAAATCTTTCCAAATTTCAAACAAAACATACATGCAATATCTACATCCTATACAATGATTACATCGATCTTTCTAAACATCGTACAATAATTCGTAGCCCTACTGGCAGCATTCCGCATCAAAAACACATTTGTCCAACTTGGAACGAAAGAAAGAAAATGAAGCTACTGACACTGCATATACCATTTCGTGTCGTGCAAAAAGAATATTCGAGTCGTTGTACAAAACTGTTTAACATTCTATTTTCGCGACACTAAACTTTTGAAGATATTAAAAAGTTATAAACTCTAACGTGATCTCAATAAGCTTCCCTTAAAAATGGGAAAGCAAGAAGAAGCCCGATCAATCAGACAGTCAAAGAAAAAATCGCGGCGCGCGCCAAACGAACGAGATCGTGATCTCTCGAAAGAACTAACAAACCTACGCGACGAACCCCAGTGCACGAGATAACACCAAGGTTCAGCGGAAAGCCCAAGAATTGACCGTAATTCGATTCCTGTTTCGCCGTTCGAAACTTACACGAGTCGCGGTCGATGGCGCCGACCGATGATGCTAGTGGTACACTGGTGATCCAGCCGTGGATCCAGCACATAGGCCGGCAACTTAACACACTCCAACTGAACAAGTGAAACCCGGGGAGGGACGTGAAATTGCAAGTCCCTGACCGAGTACCGAAGTACCAATCGGACAGGACTGTAGATCCATGACTGACTCCCCAACAGATTCGTAAGCATCACCGGCGCGACGACAACTCCCGTGATCTGATGCAAACGTCGAGCAGTCGTCGAGCAGTCACCAAGACAGAGGTGTCCTTCGGGTGACTTACAAATCCAAAGAGTTGTCTAGTGCACGTTGACCCGCACGCAATTCGGAATACGCGCAGGCGAGTATGTCACGCGACAGTTTGAAAGAACTGAGCGATTGCGAACCCATAAATCGTGGGTACAATTTTTCCTGAGTGGTAAGCGAGGGAATCAAGGGGAACGAGATTTTTATTTTTCGTTCCAAGATGGATAAGTATCGTTGTACAGAATGAGCTCACAGTGCTACAGTGCTACAGTGCCCCCGCGCGGGGGTGTTAGTCCAGCCTAGATCACCGAAACTATTTTGGATGATCAAGACCAAACTTTATTCAAGTAGTTTTTAGCTGGATATTGTTTTTCAAATAATAATACTAATACTCAGAATAGTACTTGGTATATTATTATTTGAAAAACAATACTAATCACCAGGACCCACCACGAAGAGGTAACTACGCTCGGGTCCCATTTACATAAAGAGTTTTTAAGCATTGGAAGCAGAGATTTAAAATTATTTTCTAACAAAAAAATAGCGTGTATTGAAATTTATTAATTAGAATAGCTGTAGTACGTGGATCCGCATAATCATACTTAAATATTGAGCTTATAATCGACGAAATGAAACCATGCAACTTACCAATTCTAGCACGCATAGATGAATGATGAGATTGCACTTGTACTTGCTTCCTTGATTCCATGAATACGGTGTTGATTTTTTGGCTTTGAGCGAACATGGAGAATTACATCCCATCCATAAACACTCAATAGATACACTCTGCTTTACCACTGGTTTTATACGAAGTAGTGAAGTGAGAAATTAAATACTGTACTTGTTACGCCGGGCCTCTCTGCCTGGCCCAGGTCACACACCGCGGGCCAGACGGACACCAGATGTCCGCTTTTCCGTACGGCGTACCCTCAATATCCTTAAGCACCCGTCATAAACCCGAGTCACTTGCCTGCTAAGGTCCTTCAAAACAAACAAACATCTGTGTCCGAAGCATTTCTAAAGACTATTGTCTACCACGGCGGGACAAGGGAAAGTTAGTTTCCTCACGTGCGCTGCAACTTTCCTCCCACTAACCACTTTCTGTCGAGGGCAGTTAAGACCCTTCGTTTAACCAATTAAAAACGAAGCCTATTCCCTCACTCTCCTAAATAACATCGGCCCCAACAAATCCGATGGTCCCGTGCGCTAGACACACCCATCCTTAGCTTTCCTCGGACACAGCATCGTCACTCAGCTTCACTTCTTCTACATCGTTGGAAAAGTCAACTACTAAGTATACGCTAATGCCCAACGGGGCAGTTTAAGCATAACGCGAGAGTCGGTCTCGGTATTGTCGAGCATACATTTCCTCTCCTAAATCTCATAGTGCTACGTCCACTAATACACTAAATCTAATTATAAGAGCCCTGCTCTAACGCACATATCTATCTTAGCTTCGTGCGACAAGTTGTTAATTACTTATTTCTCTACGTCAGTGTAATCTAAGTGCTGGAAACATATAATTTATAATTCTGTGAATCACAGGGTTATACAACCTCAATCACCCCTATTATCTCAACGGAAATCAGGGGATCGATCAATTCGTGGTGTCGATTGTTATAATCGTAACGGGGATTTACGACCCCCGTTGACGTCTCTCCTTGCGATTACGTCTCCCCGCGATTGGTCGAATAAACAATTATATTTAGTAAATATATAATTTTATTATAATAAATATACAAATATCGAATGTGAAAAGTAAAGATTTAAATATCCGAATTAGTACCAAAGAGATTTCATACAGTAAATAACATACTTTACTTCCTAAAAGTATATCATCATTATTAATGTTATAGTAACATAGTATTTTAGTATTTTCTTAACAGTAGTAACACCAAAATTATTTTTAAATAATGATATTAATCCTTATTCATCTCTCGCAATTTGATGTTGAGTTAGTTGTGTTAGTAGTGAGTTACTGAATATCTCAAAATCAAAATAGTCCTTCTAGGACCTCAACGATCTTAATCACTTCAGTAACTGACAGTTTGACAAGGTAGGAATGCTTTCAGCCTAGTAATATCAACGAAAGGATTAGATCAAAGGAAGAACGGACCCTGTTTCCATAAATTACTCCTACACTGTATTATGGCTTTATCACGTGTCTATCTCTATTGACTGTGAAAACATTAAGTCCTATTACATAAAACGACGTACAAATGTTAGACAAACTTCAAATTGAAACAGTTGACTGCGGTAAAAGAATTTTAATTAATACATTCTCAAAACTGGCTATATCCAGCTTTCATATCAAAGATATTTATAATTGACCTCCTTGTTGTTGTATTAACACATTTGCATACAATAAGAATGAAAAATACATTTGTAACTGCAACGTTATGAATAATATGAAATTAACAATTCAAGTTAATGAAAATTCAAGCAAATTTAATATTGTACATGTAAATAAATTATTAAATAAAGTTGCTGTATATTTAGATTGTTCAAGTAAGCTATATATCTTTATTTCTTATTCTTTTTTCAGGTAGCATGGTTACGAGTGGATACACAAACTATTTTAACAATAGCTAATCACGTGATTACAAAGAATCATAGGATTGGAGTAACGCATACTGAGCGCAAAACATGGCATTTACACATACGCGACGTGAGCGAATCCGATCGAGGTGCCTACATGTGTCAAATAAACACCGATCCGATGAAGAGTCAAACCGGTTACTTGGATGTTGTAGGTTGGTTATTCATTACATTTCATATATTAAATGACATTTAATGATAACCTGTCGAATAACTACCTCCTCATCGACTTCGATATCCTTGAAATAAGTTGTCAAGATCGTTATTATGAACTACTTTTTTCTATACGTATAAGGGGTGCCTGATCTTAGTTACCGGGTTATACGGAAAAGCATGTCAGGTATCATGTCGCGTGAAGCTGTCGATGTGTTATCTTTTCATGAATTTTAACAAGAACTTTTTTTAATATCTTTATAGTGGCATATAAACAGCGAAAAAATACTAAAAATTCCAGTCACTGAATTCCAAATGGAAAGGAGTAAGTAGGGTTAGAATATTTAAGTGGTGACAGCTGGTAGCCAGCGTAAGCGGACCGTGTAGGGGCGGTATACGTGAGTGAATCTAAATCCAGTGATGTTATAAGGAAGGAAAAATATATTGGATTTCCCACAAATAAGTACGACGTGTGTTCCATCAGTAAATTTGTCAAAATCTATTTTTTACAAAGTTCA